>NW_010433118.1:200981-206864 GCF_000710305.1 Buceros rhinoceros silvestris
GGAAAAAAAAAAAAAAAAAAACCAAAACCAGGCCAAGGAGTCCAGGGTGGTTCACCCTCATCTCTCTTACACAGAAAGTGGGTGAAATTTCCTTGGCCTGGCCACCTCCAGAGGCAGGAGGACCTGCTTGTCACCCTCCTGGGGCTCCCACATGAGGCAGGAGTCCTCCCTCCACACTGCCCTTGCGCAACCTGGTCCCAAATCCTGCACACGGGAAACCACAGCCCGCTGTCTGTCTAGACCTATTTCACTCATAGATGGAAAGAAATGTGATTACAAGAACAGAGAGCAGATACCATTTTTTATTTCATCATAAACTGCGCCGGGTACTGTATTTTCATTCAAATTAAAATGAATCAAACTTCAGTGTCCTTTGTTTGCTCCTCATCGATCGCTATTAAACCAAATGTTTCTCATTCAGTAATCAATACTGCTCTGCAAAAATAAACCCAGGCACTGACAAACAATTCCGCAGCACATCGCGGCGTTCCTTATAGTGGACTTTGACAACATGAAAAAGCACTACCCCAAAGAGCAGAAAAAAGCAGCGTATTGCTTATTGTGCTTATTACAGTTTTTACGGGCTGCTTACAGCTGAATCATTTCACTGTAACAAGACTTTATTAAATTGGCCTGCCACTGAAACCAGAGCGCTCTGACAGCGGCGGTTAATATGCCTCTGTCTCCCGTCACTGTTTCCAGCTATACTGGGAATACTGACGGATACCCTTAAACACTCAAAGCTTTCTCAGCGATGAAGTTATAGGTGTTTTTAAAGCACAATGAAGCATCAAGGTATCAACGGTAATAACTTAAGCACTTGGATGGTCCATGGAGGGAGAGGTAGCTTTACTTCCACATCTCTTTCAAAATGAGAAAGTTAAGGGTGAAATTGTGTGGCTGCTTTGTAATCAAAATTAATTACCTTTTTACTGGATACTGATTTGTACTACAGAGGCTAAAGAAGTTTCATTGATTTATATTAGGCCTCTACTTTTTTCCCTGATTATTTTATGATGGAATCATTTTTCCTAAACTTATTCCCACTAAAGCTCTGCAACAGCAAGATATAGATAGTATAAAAAGCAGTATCCTAATTTTAGGCAGGTATCTTCTTGCTTTTTCATTCCAGGAAGAAAAAATAATGGTTCTTTAGAATCAGGATTCTGCTTCCAAAATTACAGGAATAAACCAGGAAAATCTAACTGACACTCCATAATTTGTATTCACACTTTCTAAAACTGCCTTGAAAACAGTTAAAGTAAATAATTTGAAGCAAATAATTTCTTTTGCATTATGAGAATTTAATATGCTAATACATCTCTCTCTGTTGACTCATAGCAGACTAGCACACATATCCTGTGAGTACCAGATGTAAACTTCAAGCTCTGCTTGGCCCTCAGATGAATAGCAGGATAGGAAAGGTTTATTATTATTAGCGATATTTTAGTGACAGTACTTTACACTCTTTATATTCTTGGGTGATAACACCACTCCAGAGCAATTCAAGTAAATTAAAACCTCTTTCTTGGTGTAGTTACTCCTTCTGAATAAAAGAAGATGCTCGCTTTCCTCGTGCACTAGCTCAAAATTGCCACCATGTGGCAGGACAGCAGCTTAATTTAGCATTATTTATACCACGCTGATATGGTTTTAATTGCATCTGTAGGACAGAAGACTGCTGTGCTGAAGCTCCTTCATCAGTGCGAGCCTACAATTAATCTGAATTAGGCAGGCTATTACACGAGCAGTACTGTATACAGAGTTGGAGTTGTGACAACATTTATTTTAGAGAAAAGAAATAATTAAATAACTCATAAAGCCTTTCAGCACAGAGCTGGACGGCCAGCAGCACGGGCTGCCCAGCGCTTTCACGCAGCCCGCGTTCGGCCAGACCCCTGCAAGGGAGCTCCTACCACCCGACAGCTCTTCAAGTCTGTGAAACACAGAGTGACAGGCAACACGGAATTGGAGTCACCTTTAAAAGCCGTTAAATACCAAAAATCCTACTCATGGTCTTCTAGAAACCAATAAACCAGACCTTCCTGAAACAAATACACTGGACCTGTGGACCTCTTCTAGCAGGGCCCCTGGAGCCTTGGCGATAGACGCAGTGGTATACACGACCCACGGCAGCAATACGCGCGCAGTCATGCTTCATGCGGGCGAAACACCTACATCCCCAGCACCTGCCATTCCCTCAACCCCTTAAATTTGCAATATCCAACGAAGGCAGGCAATACCTACTTGTGACAAACTTGTCTCCCTAGTAAAACAATTGCTATTTACTCAAATTCACGACTGATAGTTCCATTTCAAAGACTTGCATCCATCTTCAGTTTTTAGCATAATTACTTTTTCCATTTTAGACATTACTTCCTTACAGAGGGAGCGGTGTAGAGAGAATACTCTTAGTGAACTTTAAAGTCCCACATGGTCACATCATGGATTTTTTTTTTTAATTATTAATCTTCAAATGCTACTGTTTTTAAAAAATGAATTTGCAAATGTAATTGAGCTTCTGTCAGCTTCTACAGACAGTAATTAAAGAAATCTCATTTCTCTAAATTAAACATAATGAAACTTTTTTCAAGATCGAATAAAAACTTGTAAACAATATTGAGACAGACATAATACATATGAATACCTAGTATTGGGAAGAGTGAGGGAAAAGCCTCTGTCAACACCAAAATGAAAGGCAGTGGCATTAATTACTAATATAACGTAAATTTTTTTTCCCTGAAACATCTTAGATCATCATGGCTAATTAGAATTCCAAGCCTTTGCTATACCTTTTTTTTTTTCTGTAAGGTGACGTGAATTGTATTAAGATGTCTAACCAAGGAACAAGGTGCTCGTCTGGTTTTTTACCAGGTATATACAATCTTTTCTTACTAGGGACAAAGTTTTACAACCAGTGTAACTTGTTTTAAAATAAGCCTTTCAGTTGCAAACAAGCAAAAATCCCCAGTCTGTGCCAGTGGTGTTTCCCACTTGTTTGATTCAAGGAGATTTATAATAATGGTGTCTGAACTATAAAATAGCACAAAAGAGTGTTTGTAGACAACAACTTGCAAGAGTAAACCCACCCAGGCCAGCAAAGTGTTCATTGCTTGGTTCACCTGCAATTTTCTATCAGATCTGCAATTCTTGAGCAGTTCTTAAAGGGATATCAATGAAGAGAAGTATAAAACACAAAAGGGAAGGTCACCTGATGAAACAAAAGCTCCCTGTCACAGAAATACAACTGAGGTTTTGCAACTTGAGTTTTCCATCAGAACAAAACTGTGAATAAATGAAAGTGACACCACAACTGAAGATTTTGCAGACTTAAGAGCTACATCTGCAGAGGTGAATGCTCTGCTGATGAGGGACTGCAAGTCTCTCAGCCACTCTCTAGTAGATTTATTTAAATAAACGGGCCATGGGACTGAACTCCCCCCTCACAGAACAAAGATCAGGAATCAATAAACCCAGGTGATGTAGAAGAGGATCCAGGTTCAGGAAGGTGCCTTATCCCATGGGATATTGCCTGTACCTAGGAATCAGAAACTCCACCTTGGATCAGAAGAGAGGTTTTGCAGTGAGGGTGAGAAGATTTGCCTGAAGTTCTCTCAAGCGCATTACATGTTCTTCAGACTTTTTGTGACCTGTAGCAACACTTTCAAAACAACTGTGTACTGTACAGGCACATGAGATGAGCTCTAGGCCACACAATTTAGGGTGGTCTTCACATCTGCACTCCCTGAGATTATATTTAATTTTTGTTATGTCATGGTTTTGTTTTTTAGTCACCGAATAGATACTTGCTGTTAGGTTGGATGAAATTCTAGTCTGAGCATAGACTTAAAGAGGAAAGAGGAAGAGATACCCTGAGCTCTGTAAACTAGTGTAGTCCACAGCTGATACTTCTTCAAAATTTAAGAAAGATTTTCAAAGGGGATCTTAGAAGGGAGGCAGTTTCCAGACTGGGTCTGCATTGTTTGGAGAGTCTGTAAAAGATAATCCCATGAACCAAGCCAGTGGTCAGTTCAGACTCCAGAAGATTTATTCAAGTTCCATTCAACTAGGTAACAATATTTTGATAAGTCACTAAGTAAACATTATTGCAGAACAGTGTTTTTGGCACACTCGCAAAAGGCTATAGAGTCTAGACAGAGTGGGGAGAGAGAAGCCATGAATTTGGAGTCATGCTGGACTTTGATTTCTGAACAGTGCTGCCTGTCCATCTAAGGACACTTGCACCATAAACAAAGCAGTCTGTAGAAAGGGTAGAAGACAAGAAACAGGTAGAAAGACAATGAAAGGTGACATGTCACTCAAGCTACACTTGGTAGCTTGGTAAAATCAATAACTGGTATTGATTTTAACCTATGGAATTCACATGAAGCAATACAGGACCTCCAGTATTTATTCCCACGCTTTCTAAAGCGTGCAGTAAAGAGACACGGTCCCAGAGCACGAGCAACAGGGAGCACCCAGCCAACAGGCTTCTTCTAGATCCGCCTCTTCACGGCGGAAGAGGTCACCGTCACACTCTGGTCACTTGCTGGAGGTCACCAGCCCTTCATGTCAGCAGAGAATTGCTTGAGGCTCAGGATGGGGTACAAGGCAGCTGGTCTAACTGAACCCAGCACCAGACGTGTTTTGAAGTAACCTGGGGGGCTGGGCAATGAAGCAGAAGATGGAACACTAGCATAATGCCCACCCACTCTGCTGTGGTGACCATAACCCCCAGCAGGAGGCAGTGACATCCTAAATGACTCTTCCTTATCTGCAGTGCCTCCCTGCCTGCACGCCAAAGCGAGTGGGTTTTCTCCTCTGTAACTGACCAACATGTTCTTCAGATGATATAAGTGGTTTCTTTTCTAAAGGACTGAATGCTCACAGAACAAATGGGCATGTGGCTGAATCAAGCGTTTCCCACTTGCATCTGTATGAGTGAGATAGGAGCTAGGCAACAGGATACACACAGGATAAGCATAAGAAAAAAAAACGCACTTCTACGAGTTTTATTTGGTTTTAACGGATCAGCCAGTGGAACTCGGCTTCACTGCTCCAGAGAGCTCCGGGATTCACTCACGAGTTAGGGGTAGCATGTGTTTCTTGCCCTGATGCTGGGGACAGTTAGGCTTCTTCACTTTCTGGACTTCTCATCAATACATTTATATTTTCTGCTAATAAATAGGATATTGAGAAATCAACTGAATTAGATGTAAGGCTAAAGAAAAACTGGGAAGATGGGAAAAGGAGAACTTAACCATGCCAGTTATGAGCAGAGGCTTAGAATGGTTTGCAGTATCACCAGACCTGCCCCAGACCCAGGATATGCCGATATTTTAGTTTTCACACACACACTTCTATTTGCCTTTCTCAGCTGACACACTCAACACCTTCGGCATCACTTTGCTGCTGGCCACCTTCCCATGCAGCATTGCTTTGTCCCAGGCTCTTTGCAGCATTGCTCGTGAACGTGTCAGACCTTATTACAATCCATCTATGTTCACTTGTAGAGTGCATTTATGGTAGGGAAGTAACTGCAAAAAAACCAACCAACCAACCAACCAACCAAACAACCTTATGTACTCATGTGTTCCTTGCATGTATTCTGGAGTGCTACCGCTTTGCTTTCCTGACAGATGGACCTCTTGTCCATACTCACTCCTCTAGCACTGCAGCCACTGCTATAGGCCACAGGGACATGCGGTGGGGTTTTTGTGGCTGGCGTGTCTTCAGTGGTATTTTTAACAGAGCTGTCACTGCAAAATCTTTTTTTTGTGCTGATGATGCACACACGCAGAAGAACTGACTCGACTTGCAGGGGCCAGACTGAGTTTGCAAGGCTGGTACCCAGGAGGACTTGAAAAAATAAAGTAACAAGTT
>NW_010433118.1:207018-212157 GCF_000710305.1 Buceros rhinoceros silvestris
CTGATACCACTTGCAGTATCACTTTGCAGTAACAGGTTCACCTGAACGTCTGTTCATGTTTCCAGAAACCAAATCCAGCTCAACTCCAAGTGCCAGTCAGGCTCTGCTCTTTCAGCCCCCTTTCCTTACTAGAACAGATAGGCTAGATACACTTCTACAGCAGAGGAACAAAACCAGATCTAAAACCTCTGACACTTAGTCCTCTGGTCTTTATTTCCACGTTTATCTCTTTACATAGGATGTAACTGCTTTAGTGTAGCTAACCATAGTTTATTCTAATCTATTAACAGCATGTAGTTACGTACACGTCTCTCATTCAAGACACGACTAAAAAAAATTCTCCTAGATTTTCTTTTCAACTTAATAGAAACTTAACAACTACAAGCATTAGTTTGATTTCCTTGAAGACAAAAAAGATGTTTCTTTTTCTATCATAAATACGAACTACCAAACCCTAAGAGTTCAGCTCTTCTCTCTTCTGCCTCTTTCACCTTCAGCACTAGTTGAAAAAAATCCAACAGCAGTAGATGCAGCTATTAGGCTGAGCAGAAGTTCTGTTCCTGGACAATAAACCACATAATCACATAATTAACACTTAGGACTTCCCACACGCATTCTCTACCCTGTAGAGCACTATCACACGAGTCAGGAGAGTCATTCTAAATCCTTGGTGCATTTTGACCAGCACACCAAGGTTTCACATCACTTCCACACACAGTTCCCTCATCTTTCACAGTGGCAGATGCTCTGTAAAAGCAAGAGAGTGACGACACCACCACCCCCAGACCAGGACAGCTCAGCAACGCTTTAGAGACTTCCCAAATCACAGCCACACCGGCTTGTCTGTCTACCGGGCACAAGGAGTATGAAGAGTGGCTCACCAAACTCTTTGTAATTACACAGTCTTCAAGCTTTGGCAAGAAAGAAGTTTTGCTGTGCATCTGCTGAACGGGAAATCTGCTCTTCACCAGTGCTTCTGCAGACTACTATAATGTATTAGTACAATAAACAACATCCTGTCACTCACTCCAGACATCATTTGACAGCAAATTCAGCACAGGAGAAATAGGAACAATCTTTTGTCTAAACAGGGCTGAAAAGAAACACCCTCACTGCACTGACCACACAAGCAAGGCGAAGCAGAGCTTCGTTTGTAGGAACGGCAGTGCACAAGTGTCTTCAGCTGTTGTGGGAGTAGGGGGACAAACCCCATCGAGGACCGCTGGTCCTGCTCCTGGCTGGACATCTTGATGTAAGTCAGCAGATAGATGAAAAAAACAAAGCTAAGAAAAGTTTCTCCTTCCTGTCTCCACTAGATTAAACACCTTTCCAGAAGCTGATATTCTTGTTTCCTGGGAGTTCACAAGGATACTTCTGCTAACCTGTTTCTGTTCCTTCCAAAGCTCTTCCTCTTGAAGCGCGTGGGTTGAAGGCGTTCTTCACACCCCAGCTTCCACTCACCTCCTCCCATGTTTTCCAGTCTGTGAACATGTTTCACTTATAAACTGACGGAAGATAAAGCCGCTAGAAATTTGCCTTTAGTCTATCACAGTCTTTAGTCTATCTGATAACTCTCAAAGTCTAGTTTTAGTACAAAACTTATTTTTCCGCTTCTTGTTTAAGGCATGTATTTTCCTATGACAAATCCTGCAAGTTTTCTCTTCTGAGGTAGTTTATTACCAATGACATAGAGAGACCGTACGTAACACGAGATTTCCAACAACAACACGGGAATGCTGACCCACTCCTCTAGAAACAGCCATGGAAAAAGTTGCTTAAATGGAAAACTCTGCCAGTCACTGCCGCAGAGTACTTGTTACTAGATACTACAGGAACAGGATGTTCCCAAGAGATAATAATTTTCCTCCAACATTCAGAAATCATTTCTAAATAAGCAGTGTCACCACGGATGCCGATCACAAATGTGCAGCGTAAAGATGTAATTACAAAATGACAGTCGTATGGACTGCGCATACTGAGCCAAATCCCCTCTTGGTATTCATCCCAAGTAGCTGGGTTGTGATTATTCATGGCACATCAGCACTCCAGGCTCCAAATGGCTCTCGGCGCTGTTTAGATGCCCAGTAAGATCCCGTCTCTTCCCCAAAGAGTTCACTACTTACACAGGCAACCAGACAAACAGCAGAAAAGAATAAAGCCTGGTTTACAAATGAGCAACTTAGATCAGAAACAAAAAAGTTTCCAAGTTTATAAAGGAATCAGGTGGTAAAAGTGGCAATAGCAGTAACGGGCCTTGCAGGACACCAAAGTTAAAGACTGTGACCCTCGAGGAGTACAGAGAACGGGGGTTTTAAGGAGCGAGTACTGCACAGAAAGCACAACTCATCGGGACAGTTTGGAGACAGAGGAAAGCCTGTTCACAGCCAGGTAAAGTCCTGTATCAGGTCTGGTACTTTTATTAGTTTCCGGAGTAACTACAGAGTGCATCATGCCAAGCGGTATGGAAATAACACAATCCAAACATCACAGTCATTCCCACAGTCTAGACAGTCTCCTCTCGCAGGACATGCAGGTCTGATCACCACTTCCAGACTTGGAAAACCGTGTCATGAGATCTTCATTTTAAAAGATCCAGTAGAACATCAAAAGATGCCTTATCACAATGCAATGGACATAGAGCCAAAACAAGCAGAAAGTATGTAAAGGCAAAGTCCTGACAAAGCAAAAACTGAATTAAAGGTTATAAAAATGGAGTAGGGAGGGAAAGAAAGTAAGAATCACAGTTGCTAGCTCAAGCTGTATGAATCTGTACAAACCTACATAAGTTCAGCATAGGAAGACACTAATTCCTTACTATGTTTTAGTATTTCTTTTAAACCTTGAACATAAGTTGCAGAGAGGGGTAATTATGCTCTGTCAAAAGAAAAAGAACAACAAAGCTAATGGGGCTTAATGGCACGAAGAACATCGACAAGTTCAAATCTTGCTGGGATGAGCTGCGACTAGTTTTCACGTCTACCTGCAAAGCGTTCAGTGGTGAGAAACGGGCCAAGAGTATTTCCCCATTTCTGCTGTCTCTCTCTGAGTCACCTCCATATACTTTCTGTATATATATAAAACATTTTGTCTCTGCCCAGGGGGAACTGGACGAGACAACAGTACCTCACCACACCACCTTGGTGTAGTGGGGCACCTATGGATCAGGGCTCCATCGCACTAGATGCCGAACAAAGACTTGTTGCAGTAAACAGTTTTTACTCTAACACGAGGCAATCCAAAGCACTGCCTGAACTGACTCATTCCAAAGGTCAGCACCGACTTCACGGTACAAGCTCCAAGAGCACTGCATTCATTTCAATAAATGGGCATTTAATGGGAGCAGCACAACTGAGCAATACTCCTGGAACATAAATTTTGTCCTTCCTCATACAGAAACTTTCTCTCCCTCCCAATAACCTTTTCTGTCGCATTTGGGGAAAAAACGTCATTCTTTTGAACGACCCAAAACAAAAAAATAAACAAACAAAAAAACCCCACACTGTTTAGTGCAGGGACTAGTGCCACATACCATGAAAAACAAAAATCACTAGAGGAATGTTTAAGTTCACCTTTAGATGACAACAGCAATGAAGAAATTAGACCACGCTCTCTGTCCAGCAGTGAAAACGCTCATCTATCTTGACTGGCTTGGTTAGACTGAGGCAAATTTGGGGAATCGGTATTTCTGCATCATCTCATTCTCTCTCCCTTCTTTAGATGTGCTTTATAAGAGAAATCAGTAACAAGCCCAAATCACCACGAGGGTGACTGTAATGCACCCCACAGAACCCCTGGAAGAGCTGATATAAATAAGGACGAAACATTAAAAGGCTGGAATTGTAGCATGGAAATTGTGACCAGATGTGAATCAACTGACTCAAGCCAGTAAGACAAATGGTTTTATCTGACCTTATGATTGGGCCTGCAAGACTTAAGAACAAAACCTGAAAATAGGTTTATTTTTAAAAAAATAAGCAGGAACCAAGTCTTAATAAGACAAATTAATTTTTCTCTATTCCCAGATCTAACACTGCAAACAGCCCATTTAGATAGAAGTTATAGTTGCTGGAAAGTTTAACTACTGGCTACAAAATCAAAAAAACCCTCATATCTAGTGATTTCTTCAATTTGTAACATGCTATTCCCCATCCACTTCGAGAAAAAAGTTGCAACGCCAAGAACAGCCCAGCAGTTTCACTGTTATTAATCTGTATAAATTTACCTTCCTAGTTTGCATAAATTTCAAACTGTTGGCCCAGTGCCTACATTCACCTTTCTCTCCGGAGCCTCAGATGTTGTGGGCAGTTCTGGCCTGGCCAAGATCGCCCTCTTGTATTAGACAAAACCTGACCATAAATGTTCTGCCTCTTCAGCCTGCAGATGGGTGGCTCTATTTAGGTCATCTCTGCAAAAATATTAATCCAGTGAGCATGTGGCTTCCTGGAGCCAACTCCTGCCATTGCCTGGAGGAGCTCGGGATTGCAGAGCTTAACCTTTGATATGAAAATGGCTGCAATTCGCTGTTATTAGTACATGGGTGCATCACTCCTGTTAGGCGGCGAGGTATTGCCTGGAGCAGGATGCATCTGTTTCTAGTCATAAAGCAGGAATTGCTTCATGCTGAAGCCAACTGCCACTCCGATATTACACACAGCCATAGATGCTATGAGGCTGTATGCGCCCTTTCTGCACCAACGTCCCCTGCTTTTATCCAACGTATAAATGGCGATTCCTACTTGAGGGCAATTTAGCCGATATGACATATTTTCTGCAGATCGCCTGTTTTACTTTCAGACCTTATATAAATGCATTTTTATGCATTTTTTTCTGTGTTCAGTGATTCTTACATGATTCTATCTGACTCTTTTTTATGTTGACTAAATGCTTGCAGAACCTTGCTGAAGAGACAGACCATTTCAGTGAGTTCCAGCAGAGAGGCAAAACTTTTTTCTCCTCCTTTGGATCTCTACAGTGCTGGTGCCTACGACAACACCCTTGTCAAGCAGAGCAAGAAAACACCACAACCAAGGACGAAGCATCGCCGCCCTTGCGATGGCAAGTACCAAGTGTGCCTTCCGAGGGCTGTGACTTTTGACAGCGCCGCTGCCGAGCGCTCGCAGCTCCGCGGCGGGGCTGGGG
>NW_010433119.1:0-9033 GCF_000710305.1 Buceros rhinoceros silvestris
ATGAATATATATCCTTTGCTCTATAAATGTGAGAGCTAAAGGCACACTAAATTGGTAAAGGTTTCCCAGGTTGCTCTGACCCTCAGGATGTCAAATTTCCAACACTTTGGATGCAGCACCTGTGCTGGAAGAAGCACCACCTTGGGGACACAAACACCAGCTTTGTGCAAAACTATAACTGATGATAGACACAAAAAAAAGCATTGCAAAAATTGATAGTGCTCAAGAATTTACCCATGTAGATGTCATTAAGCAAATATGAGTACTAGGCCATCTAATTATAATGTGACAAAGCCACACTATATTCTCTCCTTCCCTTCCACTCTTCCTCACGTCCCTTATGTGACTCAGAATAAGGCTTAGTATCCTGGCTTTGAGACTTTGCTTTGTCAGAGGCTTGTTTTTCTTGTAAGTTATCTTCCGCTCCGTTGTAAAATCCTGTTCCCTTGCAAATTCAAGTATGTGCATCGCCCGCTTCTGTGATTTTGCAAAGCACAGGACTTCGCTTTCCAAAAAGCAGGCAGGGATTAAAAAGGGCTTTTTCCTTTAAATAAAATGTATTACAAGTTACAAAGGGAAAACATCATTTTTTATTATTTTTTAGATGTAGCCCAGAGACAGATTTTTCTCTTCACAAAGTAGAAAATTGAATTATTCTATCTGAGTGCTCTCCTTCTCTCATCCTCTCAACTTTCTATGAGCAACAGAGAAATCATTAAAAATACATGGAGTCTACAAAAGAAAAAAAAAAGCAAACCTTGTGTAAAGCTAAGAGAAAGGTTTAATAAAAACGTTGAATATTGCTTATACTTTTTTCCCCTTCTCTCCCTTTTTTTTTTTCTTTTCCCTTCGAGCCAGGGAAACTCATCCAGTAATAGAATCTGGAAACAGAACACAAATCCCATCTGAGGGACAGAAAATGTAATGATGCTAAAGTCTGATGTTTATGATGCCTCTCAGTAAGTGAATGGTGGCAGTGGCAACTCTACAGAAACAAACTACATGTGAGAAACTATTTGTTGGTGAAGGGCTGCTGCAGAGTGTGATATATAAATGCCCTTATTTGCAATAAATATTTAAACATTTCATTTAAAAAAAAAGAAAGAAACACAAATCAGAGGCTCCATTACCATGATTTGTTTTTAAAGAAGCTAAAATTATGTATCATTAAGCTGGAAAATTAAAGCACTGAGGAATTGTTGCTGGGGAAATTTTCCACTTCTGTTTTTTCTTCTATTTTTCTCTGTGGCTGTACTTCCTGCTACTTCACATTTTCCATAAGCTGTGATTCTTCGCAAATACCTGCATAATCACATCTGAAAAAAGGTGCAAGTGCCAGAGGGGTGAAATTCTCTGTTGTTTAAATCCCCATGACTTAATTGATTTTCACAGTTACATCAACTTGCCCCTGCTGAGAATCCGGCCTCACAGCTTTAACAATGCACAAGCAGAGCAATAATTATCTATGCACTCTGAGAAAGAAAAAAAATACCCAGCAAGTTTTAATGGGTGTTTTCCATCTTTGCCGCCTCACCGGTCATCACTCTAACCTTGGATGAAAAGAAGGAACCGCGTTTTCCCACTTGTTGTACACTGAAGGGGGAGAGAGGGAGAGGAGGAGAGGCGGGTGATTTCTGTATCCGTAGGAAGGGCAGTTCGGTGCTGCTATGGTTCCCACAGCCCTGGATTCAGCTCTGCTTTGTGCTGCAGAAATACGGAGCCTGCTGAGTGAACGTGCGGATCAAAGCTGAAATTCAGCTCTGAAGTCAGATGCTGCAGTGCCTAAATCTTAGTCATCTGCTCCTCTTCTACCCCTCAACTGCCTGGCATCCAGCCTCCTACCCCGGCACCTGCACTCCCTGCACAGCAGCCAGGCAGGGGCAGGACTCCCACCACCAGCTGCCCACACGACCACATGCACTGCAAGTCTCTCCTGGCCTGCAGAGTGATGCCACTCTGCACTTGTGATCACAGCACTCCGTCTTTTCTAAGGCAGATTTTCTTCGAGGACTCAGCCAACTACTTCTTTTTATTTTAAAATACAGGTAGGAGAAAAATATGACTCCCCCAATGCAAAGTCACGTGGAAGAAAAACCTAGTGGGTTTATTTGCATGCCCTGAAGCTAGGAGATTTACTTTCAATCTTTTTTTTTTTTTTACGAGAAGATTCAGACATCCATTTTTTGAGATGAAACAATGAAATGGGACAACAAAGCAGAGCTGTTGCCCAATAGTTCTTTAGCTAAAGATGTGCTAAAGTGAAAAAAGAAAACCTAGTGAGTCATTGGTCTGGAAAATACAGACAAAAGGAACAAGAGAAAGAGGACATGATCCCTGGATAGGTTCTGCTTTTTATCCACCAGTGCTTACAAAAAACAGCCAGGTAAAATTTGTGCCACCTACAGACATTACAACATTTTTTTTGACCATTCAGAGCCATTATCTGCCCTGATAGCTGAATTCCACACGTTTTTGCACACACCTTTCAAATGAGCTTTAATCAGTATAAGTGACAAGATTGAGGAGCTTTTGATCAGTTCAGTATTTGAGTTGCAAAGACGACATTAGGCTCCTTCCTTCAAAGCCTTCATCTGATATGTTACACGTACCACGAAGAAATCAGCAATTAAAACCCAAACTGATACTTTCAATATGCAAAGGAGGAAAACCTAAATACCATCTGAACTGCACTGTTTTCTTGGAAAATGAAAACTAAGAGGCTGCAGGTTCGCTTGCTTTGCTCTTTGATGTGGTGTGTCTTCTTTAAAAAATTAAAAACCTCACGTGTTATCCTCTGAACTCACTTGAGTACTGGCTTCAAACCCACTTTATTTTCCTGAGAGCAGACATGATTATACGAATAAATCCAGTCGTGAGCTTAATAAGCTTTGGTAGGAGAGGAACTGGAGGAAGGTGAGCAATGGAACAGGCCATGAAAAATATATAAATTAATCTTCAACCTCCTCAGTAACATCTAAAGCTGGTAAGGGAAAGTTTGGAAGTAGCAAGTGGGAAATTACAAATAGAATCTATACGGTGGAAGGAAAAGAACATTTTAGGTATGCATGGAAACTCTGATGTTTTGGCATCTCCTTTTAGCTGTTTGTGACTCAACTTTTCTGCCATTTAGCCAAAGAAATCGTACATTTTGAGAGGACATCCCATGGGACTGAGATCGTTAGAGCAAAGCCAGAGTCAGCTTGTGAATCCCCAATTGTCATTTTAAGGGGATGTTATTACTTGACCTAACCATGTTAACACCCACATTCCTCGAACGTTGAGAGACCACCTCAAAAGATGTACCGGCTGGAAGACAGAGGAGAGAAACCAAAGCTGCTGCAATTAAAAGCTGTATGGCAATGACGCAAAGAAAAATGCGGTCTTTGCTGTGAGAAGAATTAATGCCCAGAACTGGCTCTTTGGCCCAATGCTGTGCTAATAATAATGAACGCTCACACTTAGAGGATAATCTCGGCTATTGTTTCTGATTGAATTTGTAATGAAGAGAGGTTACCTAAGGAAAATTCCTTGGTGATGCTGCCTATCTGCAATTAGACATGCTCGTGTTTGGAAATAGACACTATCATTTACCAACAGCAGTTCTGAGGGTAGTTTGCATTAAAATGTTTCTCACGTCTACTGCATGAGATCTTTGTCAGACGAGGCCAGGCAGGAAAATATACATGAACTTAGTGAAACAAAAAAAATAACAAATGGTGTGTTCTGTCTGCTTGCCAGCTGCTTTATATCCACTGGCACTTGTTTTTGAATCCAGTACACAAAATAATCTCCTTCAACTCTATAGCTACAGGTACATGAAAGTGAAATTATCCAAAAGATCTCAAAATAATAATAAAATAAAAGGCATGAGGACTAGCCTAAGATTGGATTTGGAGAAATATTCAAAACCAGTAAAATACATTGGATTTATAATTTATATTTTGATCTGGAGGCTGCACTGCAGTTGAAGCAGCATTGGATTTTCTGGCAAAACATCCAGACTTTTCTTTACTCAGACGTACTGGGAAAAATGTAAAGTAGGCCGTTTGGGTGGTCATTCAGTATTTTAAGTTCCCCATGCTGAATAAAGTCTTTAGTCTTTTCAATGACTCAGTAGCTTGTGGGGTTGGTGAGAAGGTCTGCTTTGGTTAAATCCATCTGAATTCTCTGCACAGATTAGAAAAATGACCCTATGCAAATCTAAGTGCGTGCTGCGTAACAGGAGAATTGCAGCGAAAAAAAAAGTGTTCGGAACTTGGCCATTTTTTTTTTATTTACACACGGACAAGTAAATAGCCTTACAGATTCTGCAAGGATCATGTATATGCATAGAAGTACAAGCTGAAAAACAAGCAGTTTACTCCTATACTCCTGCAAATTTCAGTGTGGACTTCTTAAGGAGAAACCTGCAGCTTCCCTGAAGAGAAGTCACAGAAGCGGCTTTCTAGTGAAACCAATGGTATGGGTGGAGAGGGGTATGAGACATCTGATAGTCAGAACAGCTGTGGTGAGAACCCTGTGAACACCCAGAACAGGTTACCCAGGATGGCATCCAGGCAGGTTTGGGATCTCCAGAAACAGAGACTCCACAACTTCTTGGGGCAGCCTGGGCCAAGGCACCAAATGAAGAATTTTTTCCTCAAGTTCTGGTGGAACTTCCTGTGTTCCAGTTTGTGCCTGTTGCCCCTTTCCCTGTGTCTGGGCACCACTGAGAAGAGTCTGGTCCCATCCTCTTGACACCCACTCTTTAGATATTGATAAGCACTGGTCAGATTCCCTCTCAGCCTTCTTCTCTCCAGGCTAAACAGCCCCAGGTCCCTCAGCCCTTTCTTGGCACAGAGATCTCCAGTCCCCTCCGCATCCTCGTAAGCCTCCACAGGACTTTCTCCAGTAGTTCCTTGTGTCTCTCTTGAAATGGGGAGCCCACAACTGGACACAGGACTCCAGACAAGGCCTCACTAGGGCAGAGTAGTGGGAGAAGAGAACTTCCCTTGACCTGCTGGTCGCACTTTCTTAATGCACAATAGGAGACCTTTGGCCTTCTTGACCATAAGAACACGCTGCTGACTCATGGTCAGCTTGTTGTCTATCAGCACTCCCAGGTCCTTCTCTGTGGAGCTGCTTTCCATCAAGTCAACCCCTAACCTTTACTGGTACAGGGGGTTATTCCTGCCCAGGTGCAGGACACTACACTTCCTTTGTTGAACTTCGTTATGTTCCCCTCTGCCCAACTCTTCAGCCTAAACAGGTCTTGCTGAAAGGCAGCACAGCCTTCTGGTGTGTCAGCCACTCCTCCTATTTTTCCGATGCCTAATGTATTTCCAGGCCATTGGTATGAACAAATGAGAATTTTCCCCTCTACAGATTTCCAAAATTGCTTACTGCTTATACTTCCATCCTTTACTATCTGCATACTCATCTGTTTTGAACTGTTTGAAGGAGATAAATATTTACTGTCTCCGTTTCTGTGATCATGACAAAACTTTGGCATAGAAAAGAATTTGAAAGATAAAATCAGATTTGAAAACATAAGAGCTATGCAACATGATTTTCTTAAACTACTGAGATATTTGCTTGCTGCTTTTATGGAATCCATGGTGTCTACCTTTCCTTTGCATGTAATGTGAAAATTCAAATATTCAACCTCGGCCTTCTTTTGCTGATCATCCTCCCTTAATTCTCCTGTTTGACGAGCTGAGATGGTTTTTGTCAGGATGAACATGTTGGTTTGGCTTTTGGACCAGTTTGGCCCTCTTCTATCTCCCTATTCACTTCTCCCCATTGTGGCCAGATCCTTCTGTGCTTCAGCATCTAACTTTGTTCTGACAGTATAGTGAAGACTTTAAGCTGGTTGGTTTGCTTACCCTAAAATGATCACACTCAGTCAATGAAACTCATTTTCCGTTAGTTAGATGTCTGGGGTTGTTTTAGATCTAAGAGTCTGTGTGCAGTTTCTCTCTAGTAACAACTAACCAGCATCTCGCCTGCAAATGCCTAGTTCTTTAAGGTTCGGAAAAGATCCAGCTGTGATGGAAAGCACCCATTGTGTTCACCTGGAGGTAGCTCCCCTCAGCTTTACTAGTGGGAGAACTAAAAGATGAAGACCAGGTCGGAAAAAAACCAACCCTCAATCAGGTTTCAAAGCATGCCGTTGTCATTGCCCAAGATGTCTGTGCAGGGAGGGCTCTGACCAGAAGGTCCTTCTGCACGTTGTTGAATCCATGGGTTGGCATGGATTCCTACAAAATCAGAGATCAGAAGGAGCCCTGGGAGCCCTGGGAGCCTGGGAGTGTCAGAGGGAACAAGGGGAGGAAATAATCAATTCTAGGGATTACAGCTTTCATTGTTTTGAGCTGGTAGGGACCAATAGCAGCACTTCTCCAGTCTTTTAGTCAGAAGAGGCCCAAACCAGATTTGCCATGGTGATGGTGTCATCCGACAGTTCAGGAGTACTGGGTCACATTGCAATGAGATGGTGGGAAAACATTTTTAGACTTTGTTTTGCCAGCCTGCAAGGCAGGCCAGGTCCCCGACTATTGCAATAACAGGCAGGAAGATGGGTGATATGAGGATGCAGTTGTCCTTTTCCCATACTTCATCCACCTATGTCAGTACGGACTTTAACCCTCTTCCAAAGGGTATCTGCAATGTCAGCAGGTACCTCTGTGACAATGTGTTCAATTTCCAGTGGCTGTGCCTTTGAACTTCTTGCCACCTTGTCTGCTAAGGTAGCCATAGCTACATTGGACTATGCACTATGAAGCCTTTGAAGGACCTAACCACATGAAGCTGTGGTGTTCCCATCACTTCCTCAATGTACCCAGAAGTCCCAGGGGTATTCCCACAGGGTTTCACAAGCCAGCCTCCTTCTCCAGAGAAGAGCAACCCTTGCAAAGAATGGGTATTTCAGAGGGGGAAGAGCTGTGTGAGTGCCACTCCAAAGATCCTTGGATCTTCCCTCCCTTCCTCTCCCACTTAACACATGCCAAGGATGCACCAGGAGATCCCACAGAAATCTGCCTGGACATCAGCTGGATGGTACATCTTTCTGAATTTCTCAGAAACTCACGCTTTGTTCTCTGCTCTTACTGAGCACTCTGCTTGGGTGACCATCAGTGCTGAGCTTAGCGCCATTTTTTCTGCCTTCTGTTGCAACCTCCACTTCACTGAGACTTCTTGAGAGTGACAACAAAAACCGAGCTGGAAAACTTGGTTTGTCAGTGGGTTGAACAATTTGCCTATGCTATGTGCGATATGGACATGCAACAAAGAAAGAGGGAAGGCTGTAAGTGAATATGTACTCAGTCTTCATCCCAGAAAAAAGCAAACAGCTCTCAACTCCACATACCGAGTAAAAAACAATTCCTCGTGTTATCAGCTCTGTCTCAATCATACAGCTCGTTTGATCCAAATCAGAACCTCTCCAGGGGTTCTACCATACGCTTGCAAATATACTGCTTTTTGTATTAGAATCTATCAGTCTCTATTGATGAAACCACGTAGTAACATAACAAGAATCTCATACGAATTTGTGAGGCTCAGAAATTATCACAATGTAAGATGCTATTGCATCAATATTTATAAGCACTCAATCCACTCCTGCAAGTATGCTACCACTCTTCTTCCTTCAACCATCTCTTTGCCCTGGAGTGAGGCAGCTCTTCCCCCTGTTGCATCAATTTCACAAGCTGTAAACAATGGGAATTACATTCCTTCCCCATCTCAGTAAAGTTCTTACAGATCTGCCAAGGAAAAGATTCGTATTAATGGAGGCTGTTACTACCACATGAAAACACTGAATGAAATTTCTTCTTATTTTTGTTGGTTTCATTCCTATCAGAATGCCAAATATTTGGCATCCCACACAGTACTAGAAAATAATATCGCTTATTTTTCCATAGCAGAAGCTATAAGCCCTAACCGATTCCTGGTCCCAGCGAACAACATCAGGTGAGGCAAGGGCAGGAAGCAATAAGAGCAGTATGCTGGGATCAATACAGCTTGCTGCTGCTCCACAACCAATCTCTCTGGCTACATACGCTGATAAATAGGCAGTCCTGCCCCTCAGCTGCATGCCATTAGCCACGCTTTTCCTCAAAGTGTCAGAAAATAAGTGGTATACCTCGCATTATCTCACAAACAACAAGAATGTTTTGTCATTCTGCTGGGCTAGGGACACTTGTCTGGCATCTGTATTAGTTACAAATGCTATTAGCAGCTCATTAAGCTTGGTTATTATTCTTCACACAAGGCAGCAGCAGATTTGCAAGTATGTGTAAAAGCAACAACAAAACGAATTTTGAATTTGAAATGTACCACTCAAAAAATAAAGTAGTTTGAAAAGGAAAAGCAGCTCAAAATGGAAATAAATAAGTTTACTGCAAACGAAATAAATATACTAAAATAACGGCACTGAGCTTAAAGTATTATAGTATGACATCAAACCCCTGAATTGCGCTTTCAAAAACCTGGTAAATATTATTTTCAGACGTTAATCTTTTAAAATTACCTTGCCATTTTTCTCTCAAACAAAAGTGTGACTGTAATAACAAAGTTCCAGATACTGTGTTCTTCCTTTTTTTTTTTCCAGGTTAGTACAATCTTCTCACGGCATCTAAGGCATAGTCATTAGTTTCACAATAAGATAACTGAAAGGAAATTCAGCTCGCCGTCATAAAATAAGAAAAAGAGTTCAAAGATCGGAAATGTAATGGCAAGTCCTTCAAAGGACGCATACACAAGGCTGTGTATAGTGGTAGCTTACCAGAAACCAGCTTCCCCTCCTTTCCCTCTTCCCTCTTTGATCTCGAGCTAAACATCAGAACGCAGCTTTTAAAAAGACTTGAAGTGCCTTTCATTTTCCCTCGCCTGCCTGAGGAGCAACAACTCCCGCATCTTACATGAAAGAATTTATTTCTCCCCAAAATAACTTTAGTTTCAAATGCCCCCTGCAAAGAGGTTGAAATAATTTATCCTCAGCTCTGTGAAGACAAAAGAAGGTAATTGCATGGGTAAGCCATTACCTACAGCAGG
>NW_010433119.1:9110-25083 GCF_000710305.1 Buceros rhinoceros silvestris
GGAAAGAGGGAGAGGAGTCATTACGGATCTAGCCGGAGCAGTAATGGAATGTTTCCTGCTTGTTGCTTGTGTAAGAAAGCAGCAAAGGTTCAGATGTGGCAACCTTTGGGCCCATCACACATGGATCATTAACACTAGTCATGCTGGCTGAGCTATTATTAGGTATAATCTAGCAATTCTTATCCCTTGGTTGTTTTCAGGGGTTTTTCCCCCCCCCCTTGTTTCTTCCTCTAAATGCTGAGATCACTGAGACTTTTTGCTCATTTGAGCTATTAATTTTCTTTGCTCCTAGGCTGACATTGGTCAGGGTCAGGTACCTATCATAAGCTTTTGCTTACAGTCAATAGTTAATTTAAGTTAACAGTTAATTTAAGTTAACAAGCAAGGTCTGGCACCTGGGATACCTTTCCACTGCTCACAGAAACACTTTTCTTCACTCTTTCTTCCCTGTCTCATGACACACATCAGGCAGGGGAACACCTACAGGTGATGAACAAACCCCCAAGCTCAAATTCAGATCAAATAACCAGCCAAGGTTCAGATGCACAGGTGCAATAAAGCTGCTTTGTGGGTTTCAGGGCGTGAGACATTTCAGCACTGAAGTTTGCTCAGGTAAACCAAGAGAACACCATTGCTCCAATTACCTGTATTTTCCATTATACCATGTCTGGTTGTGCAGTGACAACAGGTCCTCTGCCCCCAAAAATGCTGACATCCGAAACACGACAAAACTTTCAATTGCAGTTTCTAAATTTTTTGGTGAATCTTTCTTGAAAAGGACTCTTCACTCAGAAATCAACAGGCTTGACTGCAGAGGCTTGAGGTGGCTTGAGGTGGTGAAATCTCTCACTTGCTAGCAAACAATACTCATGAATAGTTACATGATACAATTTTTAAATATTTAAAACTGAGAGAGATCCAGATTTTGTCGTGATTGATGCCACAAATACGAGGATATGCAAAATGTTTTGACATTTCTAGCCTGAGCCCCATTACACATCCCGTGCGCTTTCTCTCAGAGGTGCATTTTGGCATGAAAGGTCCTCTTCCCAGCCAGGAGCCAGATGGACCACTCCATGAGCCTTCACACACTTTGGCCCTGAAAAGACTAATGAATATAATAGGGACGCTGTTGTAGCAACAGATAATAAAACAAAGATACACATGGGTTTTAAGCCGTGTTTTTATTAGAGGCTGAGGCTGTAATTTTAATTCCATAAAATAGTATTTTGCATAAACCGGTAATAGGGTTTAAACATGCCAGTACTAGATTCTGTGCCTGTGGACTGGCTAAACCACTGTCTGTGTAGCAATGAGCAGGCTCAAGCATGAGACCAAGTCCACTTGGAAACTCACACCCCGGGTTGACCTTGGCTGCCTTGAAGCATAAACCTGTAACATCTGGGCTGCTAAAGGAAACACAGGCTCCAGCACAAGAAACATCCCACAGTGGGAAGAACATGAAACCCTTTAGACTCTGGATTTTGTGCCGGGTGACTGACCTACCTGGTACAATTTTGAATGTTAGCAGTAGACTAAGTGCTGGTCTAAGTCTGAAGAGTAGAACAGGGGGAGGTGGGGGATTAGGAGGACCCCAAGCATGGTTTAGGTAGCACCGCTTTGAAGCTGGTGGTGATCCACATATCTACAGAGATCCAGTCAGGAAACGGAGGACCTTAACTCTCTTTCCCCTACTGCAAATTAAACACAGTGATTCTTACCCAAGCTTAGAAGATTGTTACTTGAGCCTAATAAGAGAGCAGGCAGAATACAAAGTATTTTAATTTTTCTGTGGTATTTAAGATTTTTGAGTTTCATAGATACAGATACGTAGAAAGCGCAGTGATAAAACTAACACACTGAAAGCAATTCAGCATAAGTAGTTTACTATTACCACATACCTTTGTTCTTCAGAAAAAAAATTAAATACTGTTATCATTCATTTTAGCATTTATGATGAGGAATTTTTGGATATACAGGTCCCATATCATGAAAAGTATAATGTGTAATAGCTTTTCTCAAACATAGGGAGTTAATCTTTAAAAAAAATGTATGCAACACACATTCATTTCAACCACTTCACTGTATTTATTTGTCTAATTCTCTCTTTGTAAAGTGACCATGAATGAATGACCAGTTGTCACACCTTAAATGAAAAACATTCTTCATTATCACACTGGAACCTGTTCGAGCAGATTAGGAAAATGTTCATTCATTACATACAATAAGTTTAGGATGGATTCCCTCTAGCATGGCCATATGCACCATAGTAAATTTTCTTGATACTGGTGGCTTTAATCATTTTAATATCATCAGAAAACTCTTTAAAGTACTTAAATGTTCTTTTTGCTTTTAATTGCTTTAGCTTCTCCTTTCACCAGATGTGCAGTATTGTGCCTTGTTCTGGGCTCCCCAGTTCAAGAGAGACAAGGAACTACTGGAGGGAGTCCAGTGGAGGCCACGAGGATGCTGAGGGGGACTGGAGATCTCTGTGCCGAGGAAAGGCTGAGCGCCCTGGGGCTGTTCTGCTGGAGAGAAGGCTGAGAGGGAATCTGACCAGTGCTTATCAATATCTAAAGGGTGGGTGTCAAGAGGACGGGAACAGACTCTTCTCAGTGGTGCAAAGAGACAGGACAAGAGGCAAATGGGTGCGAACTGGAACACAGGAAGTTCCACCTGAACTTGAGGAAAAACTTCATTTGGAGGGTGGCAGAGCCCTCTCTGGGCAGGCTGCCCAGAGAGGTGGTGGAGTCTCCTTCTCTGGAGAGATCTCAAACCCGTCTGGATGCCATCCTGAGTAACCTGCTCTGGTGACTGCTCTAGCACGAGGGTTGGACTGGATGATCTCCAGAGGTCCCTTCCAACCTCCAGCAGTCTGTGATTCTTTTAAAAACAATGACACATATGAAGCATAAATGTAAAGGGTTTAATATGTCTCACTGCTTTTCAGTACAGAAACACTTTGTCTTACAAGTCTTACAGCTAGTTTTAGGCCTATATAAAAGCAACTTAATATCACTGAAGTCAACTGAGTGATTGCATTAGGTGTGGGTATGGTCCTTCCAGGTCTGGGTCTCTTTCAGAGAGATGGATAACCTCTGCAGATTGGCTTGTTATTAAGCAGGTAACTGTGCTCTCAGTATCTTAGTTGCCCAGGCTCTGTGTGGCAGCTCGGCAAAGAAGGAGAAATAATAAAAGAGGAGGGCGCCTCCGCAGTTCAGGGCCACTGGAACGCAATAAAGCAGCCAGCGACCCAGTCCGCAGGCTGCGGTGGCCACAGCTTTTGCTGTGTTTGATCCTGCCTGTTTACAAACCCTCTTTGAGCTGCTCTAGGCCTGGGAGCCGAGTTGGGATTTTCAACAGAGATGCTGCGGTCCCTGCAGAGTCCCAGCACATCAGCCTTTCGATATCTGAGACTCTGAAGAGTCTCAGGATTGCTGGCAGGGCCGAATTATGGTCTGTTCTGGAAAAGTAGGCAGCTTCTTTCCTACTGTTCCGTCACCTGTCCCCTTGCAATCCCTGGGCCATTATGTTACCAATAACACACGAGCAGAGATTTTCAAGTCACTGGCGACAGCATCATGCCAAACTTGAACAGCTGATTAATAAATATTTCTCTTAAGAATTTTACATCCTGTGTGCAGTATCACAGAAGGGTTTGCATTAACATTTCCCCGATTTTGAAGGGAGAATTTGCCCGAGTGATTACTTCTGTGTTTGTCATTGGCACCTGAAAGAAATACCATTAGATTTTGCAGAGAAAAGGCATCAGTTTTCTGAAGCACCATCTTACATGGGTGCAGACCAGTTGGCACTAAATACTGAGTCTATTTTGGCTGCTTTCAAACTAGTTTCTGAGGTGTAACAGTGATGAACACATCATTGTAGGAGAAGAAAGTGGAATGAAAAGCAAACTTGTTTGCAGATAGATGGTAATGCAGCCTGGTGGGGCCTGCGAGTGCCAAAATGACTGCGGCTGTGAACTGACCTGTCTTGGGGAACTAAAGGAACAGATAGCTGGTAGAGGGATGAGGAAAAGAAGCCAACCTAGAACATGAAATAGACCTGGAAGAAGACTGAAGAAAATAACTCTGAGCTAGAAAATGCTAAAAACAGAACTGCATTTGTTTCTCATTGTAGTCTTGGGCAGAACCTCATTTTTCTTTGTCATTTTGAAGAGAGAGGGGGAAAATTGCATGGAGCAGTCCTGAAAAGGGAAAGGTTCTTCCCTATTAAGATCTGTATTTAATCCTGAGAGACAACGATATTTTTAACTGACAAAATCAATGCATTTGTTTCTCATTGTAGTCTTGGGCAGAACCTCATTTGTCATTTTGAAGAGAGAGGGGGAAAATTGCATGGAGCAGTCCTGAAAAGGGAAAGGTTCTTCCCTATTAAGATCTGTATTTAATCCTGAGAGACAACGATATTTTTAACTGACAAAATCAACGTAGCTGGGGGTCCTGTGCATAAAAATGTTCCCTTTCTTTCTAAGTGGAACAAACACTCTCTTTCGAGGAATGTAAGTTTACAAAGAAACGCCGATGGTACATGTATAATTCTTGTCTCATGTCTGCATGGCTGCTGTGTGAGTTCCAGATATTCTTAGTACTCCTGTTGTGATGAGTTTGCTCTCAAAGAGTTGAACGGGCCCAAGCACCCATGAAGACATGGGGGTACAGGAAGCAGTGGTATGAAGAGCAGGCTTTCTTTTTATTGCTTGTGGTGGCACAAATCCATAACCTGGAATAATAGGTAATTAATCTCCCTTCTTCCCCTCCCTTTTTTTAAAAGGTAGCAAGGATTTTAGTATTTCATAAACAAACTCAGCAGTTTTAGAACTCCAACTTGATATGCATCCTGAATACATTGCATGTTACTGTAACAGCCTCAGCAGACGAGATCTTTCCTCATGACAAGCAAAATTCAGGTTCTTCTCTGCATACTATGTATTGATCAGCCATCTCTGGTTCCTCTGATAACGAGTGATAGTGATTTAAGAAGGAGAAGGTGTAAGAGCCTCTTTGGAAGCTGCTGCAGTGTAGTTTTCAGTAATTTTTCTCTCTCCAGTAGTCTGTCTCAAGAATTTTGATAATTCTCTGCCTCCTCCTTCTCTTTTAATCTGCCAAGAGAATTAGTAGATGGAACAAATATCTGGCTGTTGGATTCCTTTCTTGGTTTCTTATGGGGAGAGGAATCCCTTACCTAAGAAATTCACTCTGCTACCTGATTTTTGACAGAGCTTTCATCCCTCCCAAATGAAGAAATTCCCTTCTCTAATAACAGTCTTTTTTGTCTGAAAATGTTAAAAAAAATTGATTTGCTCGAGCAGTGAAGTGTCTTGATCTCTAGCATAATTGTTCTGCTGTCCTCCACCTTTTCCCATGAAATGAAAATCTTTGGATACTATGGAATGGAAATGAGAGTGAAACGTCTGCTCCTGGAACTACAGATGACGTAGGTGCTGGTACCACTTGCCAGATGTACTAAAACCACACTGGCCTTTTAATAGGGGCAGTGCCTAATGATCACTTCTGAAGGTCTTATCTCCGGGTGCTCTTAATTGCGTGTCTGTTGTCAGCACTTACTTACATTATAATGAATTTGAGTACACCTTTTGCCTAATGATCACTTCTGAAGGTCTTATCTCCGGGTGCTCTTAATTGTGTGTCTGTTGTCAGCACTTACATTATAATGAATTTGAGTACACCTTTCTTGCAGCCACTTAAGAAAACACCATTGCTTATTTAGGAGGCTTATCCTGGCACAATGAGGAAAGCATGGTGAGATAGATAAGAGTGGAACAACATCTTTCTGACCAGACTGGTCTTCATTTCACAATTCAGTGACAAGGAGGACTGTAAGAGGATGGTAAACCCTGAGAAACAAGGATGCCAGGATATTACCCTTCCAGTGTAGGTGACCAGTCTTGAAAGTGGGAGGGCAAGTTTCAAGCTGGTAAGATCCACTCCAAAACGATGCACAATCCCTCCCCTGCAACGTATCTGAGCGAGTGGACAAACACCACTCGAGAAGAGGCAGCTTCTGAGAGCATGTTCCACTCAGGGGTCTTTGATTGCTGAACAGTTCAAATATGGGTCTGCCTAATACAGTATTTTTATTACTGTCTCCAAACCCAACAACTTCAACTTATTTGTTCTGCAGTTCCCTCACACTTAAGAAGACTTCCAGGACATGGAGATACAATACGTGTATTTGCAAAGCAAAGCAAATAATACTATCAGGCAAATGCTAGAATGGCTTCCTGGGTGACTACACAATTTGTCCTTTGTGCCTTTCTGTAGGTGTACGTAGCATTGGAATTGCAATCAGAAGGCTGAAATTGTCAAGGTTTAAAGAAGTAGTCCTAAAAACTGTGTTGCATGATTTTGAGAAGTGTAGATAGCAAAAAATATTTGAAATCTGCATTGTGAGCTATTGGACTTCTAGTTATGATGAATCATCTCTGTGGGTTGTTGTGGTTATTATAAACATACTGTTTCTGTCCCTTTCAAACTAATACTAATATTTAATAATTAGATCTGTCCTTGTAGCCCACAGTAAACATTGGGTAATGTTCGCTTAATCCTCTTTCATTAAAGCTGTGTAAATCTTATTATCTTGTGTATGCTTTGAACTAAAAGAAGTATAGAAGTTAAGACCACAGCACAATAACTAGTTACATCTGTGATAGCATGACATTGCGATTCAGTTCTTCTAGGTGAATTGTTTGAGATAGCTTGCTGTAAAATCCACTGAAGATCTCTCCAAAGAAGGGAAAAAAAGAAAAGAACACCAAGCAAAACCGGAGGAATTCTGCCTAGCAAAACATGGAGGGGGAAAAAAGGTACCTATTTTTCAACAACAAAATACTTTGTAGATAAACACCGGAAACTGTCACACATTGGAACTCCTGGCTTTAAGCCCCAGGTTGAATTTGAGACAAAGGATTGCGTTCACTAAACAGTCACTATAGCTAGGTGAACTACGGCTAGGTGAACGTCTGCATCCAGCGCGTGCTTGTCCTACTTAAAACCGTCAGCTAGAAGGAACAGCCTGCCCTGTTTATATTTCACCATTAAAAGTACAAAAGCAACATGCATTAGTCACTGACCTGATACAAAGTCTGGCATTGCATCCTGAAAGACAAAATCATTATTTTAATTGGAACTAATGGCTTGTGGCCATGATAACTCATGGCGAGGCACAATATTAATGTCACTTTGTCTGGTGACAGAATATCTTATGCCCACTTACTCACAGTCTGCCACAGTGTCGGCTGATGTAAATTGACACTGTCTTCAGGCCAGATCCACAAAAAAGGCTTTGCTGCCTTTCATCCCTCAAAGAGGGATTTGAAGTTTTGTACCTAATGTCACTTGAAAGTGACAAATCCAAGTACAAGCTGGGACTACTCTTGTCGACACTTAATCAGGAGCCAGTAATTACCTCCACACATTTATTCCTCTTTCATATTCCATACCAAGTGTGTTTATGTTCGTATCGAGAATAAGCAGATGGATGTTTCACCCAGGAAAATGTGCATCAAAGCAGAAAAAGGGAGGAAGAGAAATTTACTCCTGGCAGTGAGTTAAGTGCAATAGGTGATGTTGCCTATTAATATAACGCTAACACATCCAAAGAGGGAAAATACTGATTTTACTTAGAGATACATAAAGATTATCTGTTGGAAAATTCAGAAGATCTTGAGTCTTAGAGATCTTTTCATTTGTTGTTTCTGGAATTTGCAGAGTTCTAAACCAGAGGTTGTTTTAACCCTTTACAGCTATCGTGGATTATTATGGTAAGAACTGGCATCTGAACTGGCATCCCAACTGGTATCTTTATTATCATCTTTTTCCTTTCGAGCTAGAAGAGGGTGATGGGTGATGTAAACATTTATTTTTCAGTCTTGATCAGAGGAATTGCAGATGTGAGGAATACCATTTCCAGGCCATAGTGAAAAAGTCTGTGATTAGTGATGCTGATTAGTGATGATAGGAAAAAAGTCCGTGATTTCAGAGCCGTTTCTTTAAACCCCTCCTACATTACTTCAGGCTTCAAGATCAGAACACCCAAGTCATGATAGGACAGTACAAGTAGCGGCCTCGGACTAGTGGGTTGATTAGTCTCCTCCCAAGAGCTGCTTCAACTCCTCCAAGTTTGGTTTGGGCCTAAGATTATGCAATTCATTTAAAATTCACTGTTCTACGGGACATATTTGTAGCTAGGTGCAACTCTCAGCAACTAAATTACACAATTAGTATATTCATCTTAAAACCTAAAACTTTTCCTCAATTCTTCAGTTTCTCACCTCAACAATTGCTGGATGCTGGGTTATGAGTGCAAAGATACCCAAAGAACACAAGACTTCTAAGTGGTATCACAGCATAGGAGTGTGACCACTAGCCAGCCATAAAAGGTTATTTTCCAAGGTAGCATATAATAAACTTAATTGGCTTTTATTGATACTGTAATGTAAAAAGGATATTTCACATCATAACTTCAAACTCCTCAGCTCCTGTTGACATCATACTGTAAACCAGCACTTGCATATCTCAGCATAAATCCCAGTGCTCTAACTTTTTTCTTCAACCTTCTCTGTTGACACTTTGAAGTACATGATCCCTTCTCACCATAATCTACCGTTTCATAATCTTCTGCATGTGCACTGATCAGTGTCAAATTAATAATCACAATTGGTTTTGCTTCAAATTTTCCTTTTTATTTAAAAAAGCGGTGGCGGTGTTTCTCATGTGTCCTGCAAACAACATTTCCATGTACTCTGTTTAGGATGCTTTCCAAACAAAACGCATTTTTTTCCCTTCCTGTCCTGTGAAAATTTGAATATATGTTGTTGTATTTGAAACACGTGACCAAATATTCCAACGGTAATTATGAATTCTATTTAAGCTAGTGCAATAATCTGTAATTTCTCTAAACCTATTCTAGAATGCTCCTGCATTCTAAGGACCATCTTAGGCTGATATTCTAGTAGCGAACCACGACAAGCAAAATCCAGTCTTTAGCTCAAAGGATGCCCCGAGTTCAACGAGGCTTGGGTTCTTATTTAAAGAGTATTGTTTCCTAGAAGCCTTAAGCTTTGAGTATTACCAAGTAACACCTTTTCATAGTAGCTGTCCAGTCTATTATTCATAACACTACCTGTTCCCAAGTGTCCTACAAAGAATTTCCTTCTGAAACTGGATCTCCTTGCTCCTACCCTATTAATGCCTTGAACAGTCATATATCAAGCTGGAATATGACCAGGGGCAGTGGGAGAAGCAATTCAGTGTATCAACTTCACACAGTATTCTGAAAAATGACTCTGTAGACTGCTGGCAGGAAAAATTACAATAGATCTTGTAAATATTTCTCTAGTGCATAATTCTCTGCTTAGGCAAGTTTTCACTTTGGATCGAATTGTGGTCCATGAGAGGGCATTATTACTAAACAAAAAAATAAACCTTAAGAAATTATGATGCTTTGTGAAATAGTAGAGGCATGGGGGAAGTTATTGACTGTTCTAAAACGAATGCAGGAACAGTCTGTGTTATATTCATTCACCTTCCCAGAGATCATTGTTGGTTGACAGCTTTGCTAACAGGGCATTTCTAGGCAGAGGCATGGGCTGCCCTAATAGAGCCATTATGAAAATAAATGATTCTCTTTATCCCCTCTCAACTGAAATAAGGGCTTATGAAGCTGCATTTTGAGATAGTCTGCAGTAGTACATATGGTCTCCTTCTTGATTTGTTTCAAAGACAAATAACTCTGAGAAGTTCCATTTAAAAAGTAATAAAGATCACACTAGGCTTAAATTCAGGGTATGCTAAGCTAACAGTTTTAAGGGAAAAAGATGAGAGAAGTTCTTTTTTCTGTCCTCTTTTATAATTAAATAAATTAGCACAAAGTCTGATTTTTTACGAAAGCTTGGAAATACCATCTTGTTCCTTAGGAGTCTTATTCATTTTCTTCAAAATTAGAAAGCAAATATATGATTCTGAGAGCTGTGAAAGTCCAGCTATGCTTAATTTTGATAACTCCTTAAAAAGCAGAACTGGGGAGAGAATTTCTATGGAAAAGCCTCGTTCAGGAGCAAATATCCTTTCCTTTATATACTACAATTGGCATATGTGTATGCTTTAGTGTGAGCTTTCTAGCGATGATAGCTGTACCTTCTGGGGCTCCAAAAACCAGCCTTAACACCATAAAATCTTGTAAGAAAAGCCTTTCATGCCCTCAAATATCGAAATGCTGGTAGACCTAAACTATTCAGTTATTTCTTAGTTGTCTGCCATTCGACTACGGCCTTGTAGGTGTATTGTCTGTACCTCCTGCAGCTGCTTTTGAGCTTCAAACTGAGAGAGCTGGACAATCCTATTCATTAACACATCAAAAATGTGTATCCTTGCTGTGGAGAAAGGGCAAACCCTGTGGGGTCTGTCTAAAAATGCTTGCTGTGAGAAGGCTTGTATTGCTCTCTAGCCTTCTAAACATGTTCTGCTGAATGTTGAGAGATAACAGAACATCCTAATGGGAAAGATGACTGAGCTAGGTAAATGCCAGGAAGGATTCTCAAGAAGGAATCCACTAACCTCTTAATACGAAACATTCTTTCATTCAGTATTACTTCATTTACTATTTAATTCTCTGGCAAATGGAAGTGGGACCTAACTGTTGGGAAAAGAGGTAAAGTATTGGCATGAAGATGACACTGAGTTTGGTGGGAAATGTCCTGTCATAGATTCGGCCAGTACAGTTATGTCAACTTAGAGAAGACTTTACAAGTGGAAATTTGAGCCTTGGTTCAGTTCATTCACTGGCTAAGCGTCTTGACAAGACGTAAAAAGAAAGGCAGAGTATCAAGGGAGAGCACAGCATAGTGAGATGGTCATACCAGCTAGATTGCCAGTTGGAAATGTTGGACAGAGATCTGAGTGCATTGGCAGCAAATTTCATGATTCCTAAACCTGCCTCTTCCTTACAAAAAAATCTTAAATGCAAAAATCCAGCTTGGGGATACTGAAGAAGGAAGAGCTGTCTCCAGCTCTTGTAAAAGAAAATAATCTTCTTACTGTTAATTTTTTTTTTTATTATTTGTAGTCTAGAAATGGGCAAACTTGATCATTTTTATCCTGGACCTCTACAGTGTCCTAATGACTTGGCATCTGAATCAAGACTCCCATCTGTAAGTTAAGAAGTTCTTGCTCTTCCAATTCGCTAAGTTATATACAAGGAAATAGTACTACTGCAGAATCATAAACCAGAGAGGACAAGTAACTAACTCCCATATAACAGTGTAACATTATTAAACCCAATGCGATTGTAATGAGAAGGGTAAAAATCTAATTGGTCCTGCATATGGAAGGCAATTCAAAACTTGGATCATTCCTGTTCCCTTTATTTGTTTTCCTTCTAATTTTACCAATCTTTCTTTTTTCTTTAAGGAGAGCAAAGTGCATAAAGACCAGAAATACATTCAGTTATCAGATGAAGTATCTTAGACCTTTACACATAATGAAATCCTAGTAGCAGAACAATGTTGCCATTTTTTCTCTTAATTTCCTAGTTCCAAACATTTTTATTTGTTGGGATTTAATCCTACTGAGCATTAAACTGCCTCTTTATTTTTATAACGGGAATGGTTATAGTCAGCTTGGAGTATCCCCCCTCCTTTAGTGGAATTAGATTCTTTAATGCAGTTGGTTGAACCATATGGTAACGCTTGCAAGATGCTGTGGCTCTGCTTCTTGGGAAGAGGTTTAGCCTCTTCGTCTTTGGACCTGGAACACAACAATATTCAAACAAACTTCAGGAGTTACTATGCCAGCAGTGCATGTTAAGCAAAATTCCTTTCCATAAACAAACACTAAGAAAAATGGGAAGTGAATATTTGAAATTTCACTTAGAAATGCTCTCAGCGCTTCACAGCAGTGAAGTGGGCCATCAAGAGGACCTGTAGCCTGCAACAGCACTCTCTTCTCTACCACGGGACAGCAGCGCACCAGCATCCTCTTTGTCACCAGCAGCAACTTCATTACTAAACCAAAAAATATGTTAAAACATGTGGAGAAGTAATCATAAATGCCCCAAAATAAGAATATGAATTAAAAGACAAAGTTGCTGAAAGCATTTTGGTGCCGCATATAAGGAGCCAGAACAGCGAGTTCAAAAGTATAGAAAATGCAAATCAGTCTGAATTTGCAGAATTCACACATTAATCGAACTTTCTGATCCACACCAAAGCACACAGCTTGGAGAAATGTAGCTGAATTTATTTGGGGCTGTTTAGGCATAGCTGATGTGCTTACTGCTCTTTCTGAGTACGAGGAAGAAAAGGGAGCGAGACAGGCCAGTGTTGATGCCCATTTAAAACTTCCTCAGTAGATAAAAATGATGGCTCTGGGCTGTAAAAGCTGGCTTTAGGATAATAAAAAGATTAGCCATGGAAATCTGGGAAGCCACAGAATTTTCTCTGTGTGGTAAACTGCGTTTTACTGAACCAATGGGTTTTGATATAGGATTTCTGATACGGGGAAAAAATAAAGCAAATCATGAATCTGACCGTTCTCAGCTAAACTTAATCAAAAGTTGAATGCTTTTTATTAATTTCTTGTTTCTTTCACCCACTTCTTAATGAAATGTTATTCTTGGGCTTAGAGTAAAATAAGAAAGTTTCGTTAAAGACTTTGCCATCACCAAAGATAATGGTTTGTATGCCTAGGGGGAATATGGAAGGAATTGTAAGTAATACAAAACATTCTTTCTATTTTCTTTTCCCCTGCTCTGTGGCATTTCTTTAACTGTAATCAGATGTAGTTTTAGCCCTGTGGGGTTCCAATTCAGAAGAGGAGCTCTTTTAAACCCCAGTTGTCCCTGGAAAGGTCCTCTTTTACAGAAAGTAAAAACTACATTTGATAGTTCTTTGAGACTTTCAGTATATTATGAGCCTGGGATTGGGGTGGGGTGAGGAGGAAGCCAATCTTGTTTCTGGTGCTTGCAAAATTTCTGCTTCAACTGTGCTGAGATTATCAATATCCATCAGTCAGACCGGAGATTTTTTCAAAAAATTACTTTCAAATGCACTCTCATTTGCTCAAACTAAAATATACATTTTACATGAAATTAATAAATCAACATGATTGAAGAATATCATGAATAAAATAACAAAGGAAATCAAACAAGCATGTCATGAAATGCAAACATGTCTCCAGTTCAAATACTGCTGTTCTAATATTTCATTACAATGTACTTTTACTTATTTGCTGCTATGAGAAAATGAAGCTGCTGCCAATAAGATCTTTTCTGATTTTAAACAGAATTCTTATTTTTCCTTCCCAGAATTTTAAGGAAGGAGTCAAGGAGTTACCATGTCACTGAACACATGAAAACCCTCTTGCCGGAAAGAGGAGTGCTAAAGCTTTCCGTACTGGCACATGAAATAACATTGAAAACTGTCAATCGTTCTTCCACCTCTCATACTTTCTGAACATTGTTCCTTTCTCTTTTCTCATTTCAGAATAAAACCCTCTAAATCCACTAATCCGGTTCTGCATCATTTCAGGCCTCTTGCATGCTTCTTTCTAAGGTTCCAGAGGGTAGATAATCTGGCGGTGGTGGGGAAACCTGTCAAAAAGCAAATATATCTCAAATCATAGATGTCTCAGAAGCTGCAACCAGCAAAATATGCTCAGAAAACAGGTGGCATGTACAAAATCGCTTTTTTTCATGATGGGACACCAGGATTTTCTATGGATATCTATACAGGAGGACCTGTCTATTTATCAGGGCCTCTCGTGACAGGACAAGGAGTGATGGTTTTAAACTAAAAGAGGGCAGATGCAGACTAGATGTAAGGAAGAGATTTTCTCAGACCTGGGTGAGGTGGTGGTGAAACACTGGCCCAGGTTGCCCAGAGAGGTGGGAGAAGCCGCATCCCTGGAACCATCCCAGGTCAGGTTGGATGGGGCTTTGGACAACCTGTTCTAACTGAAGATGTCCCTGCTCACTGCAGGGGGTTGGACTGGATGAGCTTCAAATGTCCCTTTCCAACCAAAACCACTCCATGATTCTGTGATTCTGTGATATCTGTTGAAAAAAGAGTCTATGACAGAGTTCTGCAGTTTCAAACCTGTGAGACAAGCATGAGGCCACAGAATAAGTTTGTGGCCAGCGGATACGTGTTTTCTTTGCCTTTGGAGAAATGAAAGCAGGGCAGAAGAGGAACATACATGCACCGCGTCCAAACAAAGAGGAAGGTCAGTGGATCAGAGATCTTTGCTGTCTTTTTCTCCCTCAAGCAGTAAAGCGCAAGCTCCTGTTTAGCTTTGAAGATCCACCCAGGCTCTGGGTATTGGGCTTGTTCTCTTGAAAGAAAGCAAAGCGTCTGATTTAACAAGGGTGAAAGCGTTGAGAAGTCAGGAATTGAAATCCTGTTCACTTCGGCTGTCAGTTTCCCTGAAGAAAATTGAGGAAGTATTGGTACTGCCATGGCAAACCAGATAAGACCCTGAAACCGGTTGACTTCACCATATGCAGCCTTTTAATACGCCGTGCATTCATCAATATCTCGGGAGAGGGATGGAGGAAATGGCAGCAAAATGTCACCCATAGTAACACCTACCAGAGCTCTCACTTCTAGGAACTGATAAAAATGGAGGAGTCTGGAAAACAGCAATAGTGATGAAAAGGCTTTGAGTGAAAACTTCTAACATACTGTAAAATTTTAATGCAGCTATAAGCAAAAAATAACATTTTTCTCACTCGCCAAAGTAACACCTCTCTTTGTCAATGGAATAGTTGATAAATCAGTTAAAATAAAATGTAAATTGAGTTTTCCATCTGGCCACTGTGACACCCAATAATTCAAGCCAAATACTGTGTTGCCTTTAAGGGAATCATTCTACCAAACAAAACTGTACACCCTAATTTTTTTTTTTCCTTATAGCTCAGTTTAAAACTCAAGATGACTAGCCTTATAGAACAAAGCTGAGGGCATGTACATTTTTAAGCAAACTCTTCTCAACTCTGCTTTAGACTGCCTGTGAAAATCAAATGGTTATATTCTTTTCAGTTTAGCCAATGACAAGAAATTAAATCACGTGAATTTAAATGTCTTTCTAGATAAAGCCGTGATTCTTTCATTTAGCAATCACCATTGTTAACCAATTCTAAAATTGTTCCAGAGCTAAATGGATTTATGCAAACTTAACAACATTTTGCACTAGCTTTTATTCTGGGGGGGTGTGTTTTCTTTAAATTTGGTAAATTCCACATGAACTTGCCTGTATATTTCTCACTCAGCTCAGTAGTCAATGAAATTTTCTTCAACCACACTTTGATGGACAAGGCAATCCACTTTGTCATCTAACCCTTATATCAAAGTGACAGAAGATTCTGCAGTTTGACACCTGGAGAAATTTTCATTACTTCTACAAGATTTAGATAACACTTCCATTAACAATGCTTAGATCAATGTTTCAAAATATACAGTTCTAAAACTCCCTTTGGGGTCCTATTTATGTATTTTTAAAGACAAACCTTTCAGGTGGATAAAGGAAATGTGAACAAGAGCTATACAGAGAGCATTGCTGTGTCTAAACAAGACATTTGCTAATGATGCAGCCATAACAATTTCCACACTGTCTACGATACAGAAGGTATGTTTTGTACTCAGAGGAAATGATTTTATTTCCAAATGCAAAAGTCTGAAAAACAAATGTACACAGGCAAAATGTCCCTTTAGTGCTAAAAAATGCATAAATTCTTTTTGCAGCTTCACTTGATAAAAGAAATTAGTAAATGCTTTGTCATTTCTGGAAAGGCACGGCTAAACAAGAAATTGAATTTGAAATGTGTGACATACCTTACTGAGGGGGGAAAGCCAGCAAAAGAAAACTGAGATTAAATATGTGAGTCTCTCCTAGTGGACTTCAAGCGTCATTTGAAGTTTGGGGATTGTTGTAGGGAA
>NW_010433119.1:25505-31433 GCF_000710305.1 Buceros rhinoceros silvestris
CTCTTTCATTATGTGGGTTACATGCCTTGATTACTATAAATAAATTATGGAACAGGTATTACTCTAACTCTGACATTTAGGGAAGAAGTGTGCAGGTGGAGAAAAGAGAAGGAAGGAAGACAGCACAGTCCTGGACACCTAGTCGTGCCCCCTTCCAACCAAATGGGTTAACTGTAATGTGCTACTTTATTTCTGTCTTCAAATGTCTGTCAGCTCCTCGTTGCGTGCGGGTGTAATGAGTGCTCATATACTCCGTCAGCGTTTAGCTGATCTGTGCAGGGAATTGGTAAATCCATTACCCTCAGACTAACAAAGTCCACCTTGATTTATTTTTTAATTTTAATTAGACAACAGAGTATATCGTTGCAGAACAAATCAGACACCAGACATCTCCAGTGGTCTAACGAATTTTGTTCCAGGCCACCATGCCTAACGCTACAATCCTGTATTTATGACTCTTTTTTGAAGTTAGCTGGAGGCAGCATGCTGGTTCCTGAACTTCCAGTGTGGAGAAAGAAGGAAAGGTTCACTGACATAGTTATGCCAGTCTGCTCCAGTCCAAGTGCAGTTGTGGAAACCGTCCGACTATGGTTGCGATTATTAAGTAATTAGGTTGATTCTGCTCAGTTCCCAGGAGACGAGAACTGGAATCTCAAATCCAAAAATCACAGCTTGTATTGACTGCCAGTACTGATAGCAGTATCAGCAGGCAGATGAACGCTGCCGATGTCGGGTGTGAAAGCAACACTAACATCTCCTGCTATTCGCAGGAACAGCTTGTTGACAAGAAATACTGCGCACTTCCTTGGCCCACCCTAGACTGACACAGGGGTGAGGACAGCATTCAAACGTGGCTGTTCTGCACCGTTATAGGTTTGGCAACTTCCAGTGCAAACTGAACGTAGGTAAATCATCATTTTCAATCTCTCCCTGACATGGAACTCCCCTAGAAAGCCACGGTATTGAGATTTTCCTAAAAATGAGCTTGACACAAGGCACAAAAAGGCCCTTGATTTCCTGTACTGGAACACCAACTAGTTCACAGCAAAATCTGAGACCAAAAATCTGAATTGCTACCCTGTCACACTAAAACAAGAGGGCTCAGGATAACATCAGCACAACCTGTTGTAGTGTAAGGCTCTGCTTTCACTTTTTCTTTTGGTGGAGCCAGTCTTGGTGTTACGGGACTGTTTGCATGTTGCCTCTGGGCTTCTCTCCTACTCCAGAAGTTGGAAAAATCATGTGCTGGCTCCCTGCAAACCATCCCCCTGCTCTTTGTTAAAGTCTTTCTGTTTATTTGTGTTACAATCTCCAGCTTCAGAGAACAGCTCTCTTCTGTACCACAGAATCGTGGCAAGTATTTTGATTTCAAACCCAAGAAGAGAGACGTGACTCATCTCATCTAACTAGGGTGGTTGCGCTTTGAGCAAGTTACAACAGGACTACGCTGTACGTGAGCTACTGAGAGTTTTTCAGGGTTGGTGCATGCTCTCAGTATGAAATGGGAAGTTATTAACCACTGTCTGTGTGACTCCCCCACTGGTCAATTTAGTGAAATAAATAGAGAGCACCTCTCAAATATTAGGACTTTTCTGTGGGGACTAAAAAGCCTGCGTACAAAAAGTAGCTCGGAAGTAGAATGTAGGAAATAACATCACTTTTGATTTTGTGTAGCAACTTACAACTAAACAGGTTATGCAGGATGTTGTAAAAGGATCTAATATTGCCTTCAACTCCCTTGAGTATTTTTTAAGGAACATCGGGAAAAATAATGCTTCTGCAAAGCCCCAAGCATACTATATCTTGAGTCTGACACCACTTTAATAATGTATTATACGAACATGCATTTGGTCTAGCAGGATCAGTGGGGGGAGGTAATTTATTAAGTGAAAAAATAGAAAGATATGGAGGAAAATCAGAGTGGGAAAGAAAAAAACAACTGTTGTAAAATGCATTTTTTTCTAAATTAGGTTATGTCCAAACTATAATTTTCCCTGAATTCCTCAAAATCTAAATTAATTTAGCTTAAAGTTTGTGCTTTATACAATGGTTTTGGCTTTGCTTTCTTCAGAAAAAAATTAAAAAAAATAATCTGTGGTTCATTTCTTTAAGAATGGTCAGGGTTTTTTTTTTTAATTAATGCAGCGTGATAGAGGTTGGATTGTGTACATTCAGTTACCCTTGAAAATCCTTCCTTTTTCTTCACGTACTATCAATATGGTAGCAATGCTTTTAAAAAAACAGTTTAAAAAAATGCATGTTAAGACCGTGTATAACTTGCAACTAAAGGACATATAATTTACCCCGTCCTTATGGTACACTTAAGCACTACCCAGATGCTCTGTAACTTAGTGACATCTTTTTAGCTTCCCAGCTGAAGGCTCAAAATCCTTGCTCCCAAAGTATATATGGCTTCCATTCCTTTCCAAGGATAAGAATCCTATACTAGTCGTCTTCTAGAACTGCTTAGGCATTTCCATACTAAGAACCTTTGTGAAAGAGCTTACATGTGAGTGAGCAATTTTGCCATAAAACATGTTTTTAAACTGTGTGTGGTGCTGGCCCAGCTTCCATCATCGTTGTGACAGAACTGTGTTGAAGGCAGTGCTGTGTCACTTCCACCTGCCGTAGATTCACTCTGAAGTTGACAAGTTCCCCATCTACAAGCTGAATTTATACACTACGTATGTCAGATGCAGTGCACTTCAGCTTCTTCCAGAAGCTGTAGGAAGGAGAAATTGTGATGCTTATTTAAAAAGAAACAGCGAGCAAGTGAGAGAAAGAGGCAGAAAAGGGAAGTGTGAGATTCAAACATACCTTGTACCCTTGTAAATTAATGGGACAAATCCACCGTGCATGGTGCCTGTTGTTGCATAATACACGGTGAAATGTAGCATTTGGATATGGTACCACAGGGAGATGGGGGATTCTCTTCAAATTTGGGTCCGAGGTGCTCTTCAAACCTTCACATTCTGAAGATTTTTGCATATGCAAGACAGGTTTCTTCTTGGTCCAATAATGCCATTTCATAAAAAGCACTACAAAATATTATCTGACACTTCATTAGTTTGCTTCACTAGCTTTCCTGGAAGTCACTTAGCAACAGAAGTCCCCAAACACACACATGCATGTCATTAAATAAAAAGAAATGGCTTTCAGCTCTAAGAAGGTCATCAAAATTGTAATTAAAGTAAAATGCATTACTATATTGAGCTCATTTGTAATTAAAAAACAGATTTATGAAAGAAGCAGCTATTCATCTCAAATATATTTATTTTATAACTCCCTTCTCATTTTCGATGGTCTCAAACTAGATTTGGAAACAGCATTAAAGAGAAAACTGAGTAAGTATGAGGAAAACAGCAACAGGAAGATATATGGAAATTAGCATTGTTTAATTCAAAGAAATAACAACAAAACCATATGCTGGCATCAAACAGACACTGTGAGTTAATAAGGAACATTTCAGATTCCACACTTGAGAGAGGTCAGATTCAAAAGGAGCTTTCACAGTTTTAGTTTAATCAGCACTTAAAAATTCGGGTGAATAAGAAAACAGTTCTCTTTAGAAACAAGCTCTGGGTTAGTAAATATGAAATGGATTGTGGATTTGTTTTTAACAACGTTAATTATACCGAATATTTTTTCCAAAAGTTGAATTTTTGCCTCTGATCTCTCTTCATTCGAATCATTTTGAAGATACATTCAGGAAAGACAAGTACAATTTCATTTCCTTTCCATTTTACCTGATGGGATGCATAAGCTAAGCCAGATCCCATCAGAAGAAAGTCAGTGGCACGTTTCTGTTCATTTTGGTGACAGCTGTAGCCCCATAAATACGATTTGCTGTCATCACTATTAGAAGGCCACAGGCTTTGCACTGACTGACCAGCGCAAGTTCTCAGGTCTAAGCTGGATTTATCTTGTTGCAACAATTGTCTGGTTAATTTACTCCAAGCGGGATACCTTCTCCTCTCAGAGTACCTTGTGTAGCAACAGCCTCACGGGCCTAAGGAGGCGGTACATGACAAACCACAGCTCTTTCTGTCAAGAATAGTTGAGCATCACTGGAAAGGAAGCTGTCTGCTTCGTGAAAGCTTGAAGAAATGAATCTGAGACTGAAAGGAAAGAAATTCCCACCATAAACATTTCCTTCATGCAAAGTCCTCGTGTTGCTGATGACTTCTTATTACAAGCACCTCTGTGGCGGTTGAGAAAGGTTCAGCTGTTGACCTTAGGATTCAGAAGGACATTTGAAAAGTGATCATCACAACCGAGAAAAGAGTGGGATAGAAATTGTTCGTGTAGCAATTTTAACTGTGTTATTAATTACATTTTTCTCTGTTATTTTGGACTATTAGACTGTGAAAACATTACTGTAAGTAAAAATAAATTCTTAGCTCCATACTTCATGTGTTTCTTTTTGCCCAGAACAGGATTTTGCTTTAGATCATTGTTAGCTCTTGAATTTCTACGTGACATCAGTTTGGTTTTACGTAAAACATCATCTAAAATTGAAACTTGGTTTTAAGCAAAAGTGCTTAGAAGCCTTCAGGCATTCTTCCAAATAAACCCCTCTCATTTTATGGCAATTATTTCTTTGTACATTGTCCAAATCCCCATTTTTTTGATCTCTCAGAGATCTTTCTAGTTGTGAGCACTGTTGTAAGGATTCGCTAGTGTGATAGCTATACACAGCCTAGTTCAGAAAAGCCGAAGAGGTGAGTAGTTACTATCCCCTTGGGTTAAACACTTGCAGGCATTGTAACCCTTCTCTCATCTTCCAAATCACACCACAGCTCCAGTTAACCGGTTTGCTAAGGCAATATGACTAAACCGGTGTGGCACAGTTGTCTCTCTGGTGATGTGTCCGCATTTTAAGTAAAACATTCAGGAAGTGTGACCAACATTTTTCGAAGGCATCTCCTTGTTAGATACAAACTCTGTTTTGCTTCATTTGTGTCAACTGCTTGACAAGTAGGTGTGACACAACTCCTTGTTAGATACAAACTCTTTGTTTTGCTTCGTTTGTGTCAACTGCTTGACAAGTAGGTGTGACTTAGCAATTGGAAACTCTTGATCACTAATGATCAGTGTGAATTATCTCTGCAGCTTTTCCGAGATCCTCAGCAGTAAGGAGAACGTTAAGAATAGCCAAGCTGTTTGTATCTAAGGAATTGCTCTGCAACAGTAGGATTTGCACTGCACAAGCATTCTTTTTCTAAAGCAAAAAATATTTGAATTAATGCAAAAACCACATTAACTTAGATTTAACGTTTTACATCTAAAAATGGCCAGCTAATGCTGTAGTAACATCAATAGGATTCCGCTGCTTTGAATTTTTGCAACTTTCATGATGCAGTCCAAGCTATTTATTACTTGCAGTACAGTCTTTAGACTGTAGAAGCAATCTAATATAACTGGATGCTTGTTCAGAGAATCACAGAATCCCAGAATCATCTGGTTGGAAAAGACCTTTAAGATCATTGAGTCCAACCGTTCCCCCTGCACTGCCAGGGTCCCTAAACCATGTCCCTCAGCACCACATCCACACGGCTTTTAAACTCTTCCAGAGACAGGGACTCCACCACCTCCATGGGCAGCCTGTTCCATCTTCTCTGTGTGTCTGAAAGCATTATTTTATACACAGGGCCGTTAATCTATAAGGTTTTTTTCAGAGGAAAGTGTCAGACACTCACTATTGGAATTATTTGAACTAGATCCAAACTAGAGAACTAAAATACTTCTGTAAATCTAATATATTTTGATTTGTTAGGGGAGAATCTTTATGCTGCCCGGTAACAGAGGACGCATTGGAGGTCATGCCCAGTAACTGGTGATACCTCCTACACCTAATAACTCTAAAATTTGTCAGTTATAAAGTCTTAAAAAAAAAGGGGGGGGGGGGGGGGGGGGGGGGGGGGGGGG
>NW_010433119.1:31494-45979 GCF_000710305.1 Buceros rhinoceros silvestris
GGGGGGGGGCGGGGGAAGGAGGTTTAAAATTGAAACAGTTTGGTGAGATAATAACCGTATCTGATTTGAGAATATCACCTCTGCTTTACTTCCTCGAGAGAAGTCTAGGGTGCACCGCTTCAAGATGCAGCAAAAAAATAAGACTTGAAAGTATATTTCTACTGGCATTGTTACCTCAGATGGTATAAAGGGGAGAGAGAAGCAGTTGCATGTTCGAGGATGGCTTAAACGGGGTGCATTAAATGTTGAGATAGGGTGCCTGAGCCTTCAGCAGGTCTGCCTGAACATCTTTGCACCCAGCAACCTGCTTCTAGAATGGACATTCTGTGGCAGTCCCAAACAAGAGGTAATCATCCATGACACGTGCATCTGCCAGGAAACATAAGGTCTTGCTAGAACTTTGACCTCTGGGGAATGAAGTGAAAAAAATGCACAAAATGGCTTAGTGTTACACCAGCTTGCATAGGTAAGGTTTTATTAGGTCCATTCCGAATAATCACCTTCCTTAACCTGGAAACTACCGCAGAATACTTTGTATTAATGACACAATTAATCAGCAATGCAAGTAAACTACACCAAAATTAAGGAATGACTCTAAGACTAATTAGTAACACTATGGTTACATTATGTTATTATGAATTATTATTTGCATTAATAATACATACAGAATAATTTAATTATGACACTTTTAATTGCCCATTTTCTTCAGAAAGAGTGAATTTAGGGAGAGATCTTTTCCAATTAAATGATTCAAAAAGCAGAAGTACTTCTGTAGCAACCGATCATGTTTTAAAAAATAATATTTCTATTATTTATGCTATTATTTTCTTAAAGGAATAATTACGTTATTTAGAGTTTTCTATTATTCCTATCTTCTCTCTAACATCACCCTGTACACTTGCATTTCATTGAGGGTTATAATTCAAAGTATCCATAGGGTGATGAGTGTTACTGTTTTCGCAAACAGCTTCTCAAGTTGCATTTCTGTTATGTGGAGGACAAGCATCTACTTAAAGAAAAGCTTTACATTCCAGTTTTTGTAGAAAAATGTGAACTACAAGCTTCTATTCTTAAATGCAGAGTATAAGTATTAAAGTTCATGTATTTTGTGCAACTTCTTTTGCGTTGCATTTAGTACACAGTGTTCTGTGTACCAAAAATAAAAGGATTCATTTTTAGAGCCTATTAAAATTGCAGTTCTAGTCTATAAAGGAACTGTAAAAATAGCATCACAGGAATAAATTTTAAATGTGTCTAGTAAATCTGAGCTGGAAATCAAAGTTTAAAAGAGTGAGAAGGAGAAGAAACCGTTCAATGCACAGACATATTTGTCTTCAGAAATGAATTTACGTTCTCGGTGAAGTATTGAATGTTGTTTAGATATTTTTTTATTTTCATTTTCAAGGACTATTATCCAGTCCTTCTACTGACAGTTATCACTTGTCATTCTTCAAATGATCTCTTCTCTTCCAAGGAGACTTGCAGTTTCAGACCAGTCACGCGAATGCACAGTGCCTGACACAAAGTCTATCTATAATTAGACTACCATCACCAGTTGCTTCTACCTCAGACTATCCACCTCGCTGCTAATTCCCAGTCTCCATTTTTAGGTATGATATTAGTCAAGCGGACATAAATGATAGCATGACTAACTAAAAGCTTTAAAAAAACAAAAAATAAATGCTATGAATATGTCTAGGTATTTATTTATATGGTGTTTCTTGAAGTCAGTCAAATTAATTCCTTGCATCTCCTGAAATCTTTCTGCTTAACACACACACACACATTATCTTCCTTTTGGTCTTGACATTGGCTTTGCTTAATCTCAGATATTCCTTCTCTAAGTTCATCTCGAAGACTGGGAGGTTATGAGCTGTTGAAAGGCTTAAAGTTTTAAGCAGGTATCATATTTCTAAGAAGCTTTATATATCTGAAATCTAGCATACATATGCGCGTGCCTTTTGTGAGGACTGGGAGATTGATGTAGCACTTGCAGCATGTCTTGGTCAAGTTTTTGTAAAATAGCTAAATGCAAGAAGTTCACCAGATTAAGGCTGTCTCTTGAGAGTACAGAGAGTACTCTGGGGGAAAAAAGAACTCACCTGAAAAACAAGTGTTAAATGTTTCCTCGTGCAAATATTGCCTCTGGTGTTTATATTGCATCCAGTTCCCAGGAAAGTATTTTCCTAAATACATTAGATTTCTCTGAATCAGCTTAATATCGAGTTACACGTCCCTTGGTTCTCATGACTGGGGGTGATAAACTGTTGTACTCTGGATACTGTCCATTGAAGGAAAATGGCCTTGTAAAGTAGGCAAATGACACCTAAAAATCAACTCCAGGAGTCGCTGGGGTGACATCTGTATATAGGGCTTTGGGTTGTTTCTTCTCCTCCCCCTAAGCTTTCTAGATCAAAGCAATCAGGATGAGAACTAAACATCATCAGTGCCTTTCAACTAAAGACTAGTCACAACAATGAAAATAACTCTTCACTTGGTGCCCCAGTTTTGTGTAAGGAACCTGGATGATAAACCCTGCTTGAACATACCAAATTGTTCCAATGGCTACACGGGCCGTGAGTAACTCATCTACAACGGAAGCAGTAACTGCAAACTGTTAGATTTCACAGAGAAAACAATAGCAGAAGATTTAAAGTTAGAGGCATGAGCAGGAGGGAGGCTGCTCTTCAAAATAAAATGAGAGGGAAGCTGAGGACAACCCCAGGGCTGGGTGTGCGCCACCAGTGAGACATCATCCTGCCAAGTCTAAACACAGCAGTCAGGTCCAGATACTGGTATTGGAGTTCGGTGACAGAGCCAGGCATGGCAAGCAGAGAACCAGGTCCATGGACCAACCAGGGGCTCCAGTCAGCAGCAAAAGAAGATGGAGGCCGGAGGCAGGCTGAAGGAAATCCTACAATGTGGGGGGAAAGGCCAGAGACAAGATTGGGCGCTATCTGCAGCATTCCTCAGTATCCTAGTCCAAGCTTAAGTGAGCCCCACTGGTCCTGGGGGCAAAGGCGCCAGGAGGGTCTGGTTGGGCTCAGTCAGGCCTGGTAGTGCCCTCAGAAGCCTTGATGGTTGCTAAAGTCAAATTTGGTTTAAGAAAGACCATTTAGTTTAAGAAAGAAAAGCCTGGTCTAACAGGGATGTATCCAACTGCACCTTCCACCTCACAGAATTTGATAGAAACGTAAAGCGATCATTGCTTCTTGGATTCAGACAAAATTAAACCTAGAGATGATGAAGGAAAGACTAGAAAGGCTGAGAGAGCTGGGGCTGCTCAGCCTGGGGAAAAGAAGGCTCAGGGGGATCTTGTCAATGTGTACAAGTACCTGAAGGAGATGAAGGGATGGTTCAATAAAAGCCTTATTGTTGGTAACAGAATGAGCTCTTAAATACCAGAAGCAGTTGTTCACCTTCCTACTTCCCAAACATTGCCTACACTTTCTAAAATTGTAACGGAGTTTAGAGACTCACCTGCAAAGTTCCAGTAGTTTCTTTCAGCTTTTTTAACATCAAAAATAAGTGTTATTAGTTTCTAGAGAATGTTACCAGAAAGGTCTGATTTTATAGACACACACACGTATATGGTGATGCAAGACAATAACAATATTGGAAAGAGAGCTCAAAGATAGCAGTCATCTGTTAGAGGATTCAGTACTGTCTCAGGACATTTTCTGTGGCAGATTAAGCCAAACAGCTGTGGACAGAAACTCTGTCGGAACCGAATGCTGCTAGGAACAGGGGTGGTTCCTTAACAGTGACAGTTAGACTGAGTTAGGAGGGCATGAGGCTTGCGAGCTGACGAAGAACTTGGATAAACAAGCTGGATAACAGGGCAAAGATCCTGGCTACGGGCTTGTTTGAAGATACGAAGTATTAAAATCTGAGATAGTGAATGCAAATATAAAGTAAGAAAAAAAGAACTGGATGATCTGAGAGGTATCACTCAACTTCCAGTGCTGTTATTATTGCGTTTTCATTTGCTCTCCTGACTAAACTCACAAATTATGTAGATCCAGAATTAAGATCCTAAGCACGATTTAAGATATGTAACTGCTAAGCCACAGCCTGAAGCAAACAGGAAGACAAGAACAGCCAAGTTTTACCTTTTTTGCACATAAGGCATGTCAAGGAATGCAGCAAGATAGCTGGGGCAGAGGGTACGGTTACCACCTGGCCTATCGTGCCAGCTGAGGATAAGACAGTCTTCGCTGTCATTTGCCTGCATAAACAAATACGACTTCAGTGACAAATCAACAACTTCTTCCATCTCTGCAGCAAGCGCCTCGCGGTGTCATTCAGACACTGCGGCATTGAAATACTTCACAGATAAAATGTCTGTGCTGTGGTTAGGCTGTTCAAAATTGTCCTCTGTGTCTGATGACAGGAACACAAGTTTCAGATTATTCTTTGGCTTCGGTGCTTTTTCTCCAGGTCACTGTCTTTCAAGATGGTACTTTAAAAACACCTCATCTCACCTTGCATTTTGGTATGACTGCTACTAGCTCATTGCGTTTCTTGACCAAACCCCCCCTCCTTACATTCAACATGCATTAAATATAATAAAAAATCAGGTGTCAGATTCAAGGTGTTGTTACAGCAGCACTTCTGTGGTGCGTGAGATACATACCAGGTGCAGGGAGAGCAAGTCTGTGACTTGCCGCATAGAAATTTTTAGATGATTCCTTTAAAAAAATCTTGTTCCTGTGGCCCAGATACACTTGTGATAAAATAGATGTCTAAGAATGCATTAGCAGAGTGTTGGGATATTACATTTAAAATGTCATTGTCCTCAATCACTTCAAAAAAATGTGTAGGCATTTCAGCCAACAGGCCTGATTGACAGTGGCATCAAAAGATGTTTCTGGCTTTTTGCTCAGAATGTTGACTTATTCCAGCTAAAATGCATTTCAAAAAAGAGATGGGCCCGGCTGCAGATGAAAGGTCTAGCAGGGAATTGCTTAAACCAGAAATTTCTCATGGGTGGGATGATGTACCTCCCTGTCCTTGATTCTAACACTTATTTCCACAGCATCCACAGTGACCAGTGTCAGACACAGAGATAAAAGGACATATCCCCTGCCTGCTATTTCCTTCTGTCTTAACATGAATTGGTTGGATCATAACACAGCCATTGATCAATAACAATAAAATTCTATTAAAATTCTAAGAAGAGATGCAGAACAGTGTCAACTCGCATTGTAGAAAAGGTTCATACTCACCAGTTTTGAACTCGATGCATTTCTAATTGCAGTCCTGCTTTTTTTCCATTGAACATTGTTTAAATTCTTTGAAATAGTTGGAGTGGAATAAGGTGCCTAGATAAGCTATATAAATTAAAAGGACCTTGAAAAAGTCACCTGTACTTCACAGTGTTGGGCTGACATGTAGCAAATGTGGTGGTTTGTACCATACAGTTTTATTATTCCTTGGCTCTTGTTGGCAATATTTGTTCCAGCAGTTGCAAGAGAGGTCAGGACAGGGACAAACAGGACAGAGGAAATCTGCACATAAATGGACTAAGAGTTTGCAAGGATCCTTCAAGCATGAAATAGTGTTTGAGAGAGAAAAAAGAAATATTTCCTGCAGGGGAAATGTCCCTTCCTACTGAAGTAGGAACTGTCACGTCGTGAAACAAAGTCTATAAATATGGCTCTTTTTGCATATTTTTCAGTGCGGAAAATAAGTACGAGGACGGAGTCCCCCATGCGATTTCTCCTGTTGTGTTGCCAGCAGGCAGAGTGGTCATACTTGACTGCTGGGCTGCATCTGTACCGTAAAATTGTCATGTTGTCAGCTAATGAATTGCAGCCATTCATGTCTTAGCCTACACTTTTGGTATTATAATACAATTGTACTCGAATATAGGGAGCTTGCCTGTTGACGGCAGTTAAGAGGAGCTAAGAAGGATAAAGAGGTCGTATTAAGCCACTGAGAAGTATATAGTAGTATACTAAGGACTTGTTAAGAAGTCTGCAGAAGTCATAGTTATCTATGTGATTTAAGTTTTATAATTTAAATCGATTATATCAAGGACAAGCCTTGAGGCAGCAGAAGAGGACTTTGGAATATGAATGTCGGCCACCATTTGATGGAAACTTGGGAGAAGTGGCTCCTGTGTTAATTAATATATCCAGGTTAGGGAGCACTGAAGCTTGAATACAACAACTATGAAGTATACAGAGGCGTAAAAAGGAAAAAAGAACACACCCTTCCCCCTACTTTTAATAGTAATGCCTATTTAAAGTTGCTCAAGGACTCAGAAACATGAAGCAGCTTTTATTCTGGTTGGTTACTTGAAAAAAAGTCGCAAGGCATAGATAACTCATGACAAAACTATGCAGTTTGTGCTCTACTAAGCACAGGAAAAAATTTCATGGCAATGCAGCCAGATCTGTATTTGGGTAAACATCCTAAGGAATCCTTTCTTGGAAAGTTGCTACAGTCTTTTAGCAAGAGTGTCTGTTCAGACATGTGATACTTAGACTGAAAACAAAAAAAGAAAAAGGAAAAAGCTGAAGAGGTCTGGAGACTGAACTCTTAGGGGCCATCCTTGGAGATGAAGGCTGGTGCATATTGGTGTGTTAGTATGAGAAAGCTTTTCCTTGCTGAATCTACTCCGAGGCTATAGGGAAAAAATCAGTCTCCAGGACTATACGGCTAAGATCTTTCACGAGTAAAAAGGAACCTGTTCTTCCCACAGAGGCAGTAGCCCACATTCAAAAGAGACAGAGTAAAATCTTAGTTCTGCGGAAGCCAAAGTTGAAAATCCTGCTGGCTTCATGGGAGCCACCATTTAATCCATGGAGTGCTTCAGAACACTGTTTTTTTGGTTTTGTTTTTTTTTTACTAGACTTAGAGCTAAGACGAACAGGGTCCTGGCACCACCCGAAGGTGTGCACGTACCATTTGCATTATCTTAAGCAAGAAGAGTGTGGCTATCTGAGGTGTCTGTGCAGGTCTGTATGTGTGGGATTGAGAAGAAAAGCTCAGGTTACAACCCTGAGCCTGAGAGATTTTCTTTGATTTGCTTTCCCATTCATGTGCTGATCAGATCTACCCCAGCCAACGCGGGAACTTTCAGGAGGTTCTTTGCAGACAAAATGTATCTCATTATATTTAACATAACTTCCAGCTGCAGGAAAAATTGGCGATATGTGGTCTTGAAAGAGCCCTTAGTAAAGGCAACCATGTGCTCCTCTCTTGTGTCTTTCCTGCACAAAAGAATTCTCAGTTAATGATTGGAGGAGGGATAATTATATAATTGCTATGTGACACAGTAAGTGCTTATTGTGGCTAATTTATTTTTTAAATCAAGTGAATAATTTACAACCAGTACACAGTAATTTCTCTTAAACTTGTATAAGTAATCAGGAGGCAGTTTGAAAAGAGTTGTCTTTGATGATACACATTGTTATGCACAATACTTGTCATCTTTGTTTGCAAATGATAAATTCTTCAAACGGTTTCTCACTGCAGTCATGTGGTTGCTTAACTGTCAGTTAGATAATTTTATTTTTTTACTGGATCCCTAAAAGTAAGATGAGCCTAAGGTGTTCAATATACTCCATATGTGTTACTCACCCCTAGCCCTGAAAAGAGGGGAAAAAATCCAAAGAGATTTTCACAGATATACATGAATATGTAAATACACTACAAAATTCTGCAACTATAATGTTGATGTTTTGTTTTTCAGGTAGGTTTTGAGTCCGAGGAAATCGTGCCTTATATAGGACAGGCAATATAAAGTTTATACTGGTTTTAAGATGATCACAACCGTCATATATATTCTCCCTTCAAGACAAAGAAGAAAATGAAAAATTAGTTGCTTGTAAAAGGTCCACTATCAGGTTTTTAAGCAGGCACAACCTGACTGATAAAGGCAGCTCCAGCAGAAAAACGAGTTGCTATCCACATATTTGCATGTGCGGTAAGTTAGGATAACGAGCTCTTACACGTGAAAGGAGTTATGATAAGGAAAGAGATACAAGTTCCAAATTGCAGGGACATCTTTATAGCTTGGAGAACTATTAAAAAAAAAAAAAAAAAAAAGAGATGCTGGTTAAACTCCAGGTCCCTATCCTGGTTTTTAGCACAGTCTGGAGCAGTCTGGTAGAATACATAGATATGGTATATTTTCATGCATATATGTGTGCACATCTCTCTATTTCTCTCTCTGTTTTAACATCTGAATCTCTGTTAACCAAACTCTGAGCGCTCTTTGCTGAAGCGGCTCTGAAGCCTGTTTGAATATTGCAACATTTCATTTAGTTTTAAAAAGAGGAAATATCTCTTTTTTTGTTGGTTTTTTGTTTGTTTTTTTTTAACAACTAACGTACCTCCCAGCCCAAGCACCTCACCAATCCCTTCTAACTTTTTCCTGGCACTTGGGAACTCTATCAGTTCTATAAGCTTTTCTCTTGAGGCACATTAGCCACATTATCCATCTTGCCTGTACAGAGAAGAACTTGATGCATCTGCAACAGATAAATCATACACTATAATAAAAAGACCTTTGGGTACTTACAGAGGTTCTTGAAATGAAGCAAACTGAACTAACAAGAGCATCTTCAGAATTGTGCGGCTGTGCTGTGTCACAGATAAACAGTTTGGGTAACATCCTGAAGTGTTCTGTCAAAATAATTTTTTTTTTTTTTTACCTTTCTGTGTTGGTACATGATATAATGAAATGTTGTGTTTGATTTTAAGCGTTTAGAAATGCTTATGGCAAATTACACAGGGATTCTAAGATACATCATCTTACGGTATATCAGGTGTAAGTACAGTATGTGTGTGATTTTAGGCTACTGATGATGCAAAGTTTGAATTAGGTTTTGATAAGGATCCGGCTTTTTCCAATCCTTTACTGTACGTGGGGTCTAAGACACAGCCAATCATTCAGAGTTTACATTCACAGCTTCCAAAACATCTGCTTTTGGAAAAAAAGAGAAAATAAGAAAATACCATATGAGTATTGGGGAGAGATGGGTGCTGGTAAGTAATAAACAAAAGAAAACAAAAAATACTTCCAGTTTGCTTTAACTTAATTTTATTTTGCCTCAAGTTAAATTTTTAAAAATACAATTTTAAAGCAAAAACACTTTTCTGCTGGCAGACTGTATTTTTCCTTGCATGTCTTTTCGCTGCTTTCCTCTTCAGGGCATATAGCATGTGGACTCAGTTGTCCAGCTCTTTACAAATGCTGCAAGCCATAGTAAAATGATATTTTGTGTCAGTGTCGGAAAAAAAAGAGCTTGCGGGAAAGCTCCGAAAATGACGAACACTCTTGAAATACAGCACTTGGAATGAGATGGGCACTATGCACTGTGCATGAAATTTAGGTTTCTTTATGTGTTTCTGTACAAGTGGAAGAAGGATCGCATTACCCATGAAGCAGCTTCTGCACAGCTCATATATCTCCCAAAGTACAGCTACTGAACGCAGAAAATTGAATATATAAATACATACTGGAAATACAGCCCTAAGCACAAAACCCTTCATCAGGCCATAAGTCTTATTCAACATTCATGTCCCAGCTAGATCAGATAGGGCCATATCCTGAAGTCTTTATCAGGCAAAATTCTCGTTGCCTGTGAGTCAACAAGAGTTTTGCCAATTTAAGAAGCCCAGGATTTGTTCGGTAGCAAATAGCTTTCTTGGCAGGTTAGAAATGTATCTGCCTGCTGTGTAACTATAAAGTCACTTCATTACTTCTGTTTTTTTCCCCGTAGTATTCTCCTATGGAATATAGTATCTGATAATTACTACATCCTTTTTTGCTGCTACTTATAACGCATGAAGCATAAAGAAACCCTGAAAGCAGGGCATGGAAAGATAAAGAAAGCTCTGTTCTATCATCTAGCTGTGGGAAGAAAAAGGAAAACTAAAACTGAAGGATTCCTTCAATTCTAGAAAGATCAGCTCAGCACACCTGTTACAGTCTAAACTAGCAATGTCAGAGAGGTAAAACTTAAGACAGTGATTTATTCTTGCCTTTGACGCATGAGGTACAATACTGTATCACGAAATACAAAAACTGACAAGGGTCTGAGGGCTGTGCTGAGCAACACTGTGTTTACGGGGAGCTAGACAGAGCAGAAATTTTCCAAGCTCTAGATTTGATGGACAATCTTTTCAAAAATAGAATTGCATTTTGCTGACCTGTTTTGTGGGTGGTTTTTTGAATGCGTTTTATATCTGACATTTCTTACTGATTTAGAACACGTAAGTACAATATATTCAGTGCAATGGTAGCTGCTGGGGAGTTCCCTTAAGTATTTGCCTGTTTAAAATTCTTGCCTGTTTAAAATTCTTAGCTGTTAAATTAAAACCTGAAACGCGTGTTGAAAGGACCTGTGGCATTGCAGGTTCTATATATCTTTTGAGTTTGTTCCCTCCTGATTACTTTTGTCCATTGAGGGTGTGTAAATAAGATCAAAATAAATGTACAACCTGCTCTCCATCCTGGTCTCCTCTCCCACCATATCCAGCAGCATTCCAGAGAAAGGTGACTTGATGAGTGTGTACAATATTTCAAAATCCAAAATGCGTCAAGGGTGTTTAACTGAGGTATCCTGTACAGTGGAACCGATAACGGCAGCTTACGAGCTCCCTATTTTCAGCACACAGTGGCCCTTTGAAGATGCTCTATCAACCTGTCTTGCAGAAACCCGGGATCCCATGACTGCCCTTGTGCAGTATTTCTCATTCGTACTACTGAAAATTCAGGCTGGTCTCCTGATTGGCTGAAAAGCCAAGGAACTGTATCTCTGCTTAGGCTGAGTGATTTATGGATGATACATGAGTTCTTTTTGTGTCCACCGACCTAACCTTATAGCAGCTTACGGGCTGCGGTGGCACTAAGACAGTTGTTATTACTCTTTTTTAAGCCCAGCAGTTGCACTCGCTCTTGATTCCTTATAACAGTCAATGGTGACAGTAACTATGATGTATACTTTCCCTTTGTGCAGGAGACAGAATTCTGCAGCATTGATCATCTATCTGATTCCCTTGTAGGCTTTTCACCTACTGCTGTAATTTATTTTTCAGAAAAATACCTCTTTAAAGTAAACATGGGTATAGGAATATTGTACCGTACGTGTGCACTTCTGTCTACGCCCAGCTTTCCCTTTACATAGCTTTGCTCTGTGCCTGCGGCTTTTTTCTCCACATAGAGCATATATCTGCTCTCTTCCATCACACTCCGTTCTATAGGTTACGCTCTTCAGACACCTTTCCACAACACTCCATCATGACACTGGGTAGACTGCAAGCTTATACCATCAAGTTTTCAAAAATCTTTTTTTATTAAGGATATTACATTATCTGATTATGCATGTTTGTGCATCCCCTATTCCGTTCTTTCCTCTTTGTACTGTTAGTATACATGAGTCAAAACCTTTCTTTTGTAGACCCTTCTAGCTCTGTCACTACGGTATTTTTATTGTCGCACTTTATGATGAGTGGAAATTTTCAGGGTCTTCCTTTTGATTTTGGGGGGGTTTTATGAACAGGAATCTTTCATGTGAAACATTAGCAGAGACTAGAAATGGGGAATAAAGTCGATCTAAGTAAGGTAAGAATGATTCCACCTGTGTTTGAATGTTTCTATGGTTCTCTGCCACCAGTCATAGCACATTTACAGAGAATTTGTCCATATTAAGGGCAGGGTGGCTCTGGAAAGCCCTGTGTTTAAGCGTGAAATTGTCTCATCAGTTTCTGTGTGAATGATTAGCTACTATTTCTCTGTCATTCTGACTTTTTATCTTCCATTTTCTCCTTAATTTTTTCAAATTCATCGTGGTTCACCTTGGCTAACAGTCCATCTCCCACCTAGTCCTCACTCCCTTTCCTCAGAAGGACAAAGAGAGGAAAAAACCAAGAAGAAAGTTTGTGGACAGGAAGAACACTTACTAATTACTACTGTGAGCAAACCAGGTTTGACTTAGGGAAAACTAAATTTATTTTCAATTAAAGCAGACACATATAGTAAGAATCAAAACAAACATTAAAAGAACATCACTCCTGCTGCATCTCCCAGGCTCAAGCACTCCCATATCCTTCCTCTGCTCACAGCAATGCAGGGAGGATGGGGGATAGGAGATGCTGCAGTCAGTATGCTATGGGTGCTGGTCTCTCTGGTCTTCCTTCCTTCTCACACTTTTCTTCTGCTTGAAGGTGGCCTCTCCACAGGCTGCAGTTCCTTCAGGAAATATCGGTGGTGTCTGGCATGATCCTGTCCATGGGCTGCAGTATGGATATTTAATGGGGCACCTGGGGCACCTGCTCCTCCTCATTCTCACCTTGGTGTTCATGTTGCTCTTTCTCACAGGTTTCCTCCAGTGTTTCCCCTCTGCTGTGTGGCATTTTTTGCCCTTTTTAAAATGTTTTCCCATAGGTGCCATCATCTTGGCTGAGGAGCTCAGCTGTGCCCTGCAGTGGGTCTGTTGGTCTTGCTGGAATGGCGGTGTCCAGCCTGGGACAACCTCAGTCTCTCCTCACAGAGGTGACCCTGCAGCCACCCACTGCCAGCACCTGGGCGCCTGCACCCAATACAAAGATTCACTTTTTAAATTTTGTTTTGATATGCAAACCCATTGCATAAATCAAGAAGTAGAAAGCCTAAAATATAAATAACTCAAATCCTCCCTTCTAAAAACAGAAGCACTCAGTATTCCTTAGGCAGTAGGAGTTGGTGTCTGTACGGTAGGTGCCAGGATTAACATCCCAGCTTCATCTCAGCTCCTGGCAGGTTGCAACCCAGGCAGGCACCAGCTGCTTTTCACCTTAGCTGTGGATTTGTTGCTTGGGGAAGGAAACTGAGAGAGCAAGGACACGCTCCCATCAAGGACCGCTGCTCAAGTGATGTGGGGCAGAGGTTTCAGCAGGCACACATACATGCTCCCTATCCTGTCTAGGGACACAAAATGTTGTTCTTACAAGAATGCAGTGACCACGTAAGCATCTTAGGCTTTTCAGTGCTGAGAGGGAATATATTTTGGGATTTCAGACTCTAGTTCCATTTTCCAAAGGCCTTTTTTAGACTCCTGATTCACGGCATTTTTGAATGTTTTGCCTATATATCTAGTACAGCTTATAGTTACTTTGCAAATGGTGCAATTCATGAAGAGAATAAAATGGTGAGATAACCTAACAGGGAGAGCAGAAAAGAAGGCAGTATATGATGTGTTGTCTCACCCTGCTGAAAGCCTGGACAGGAACTCACCGCTTCACGGTGTCCAGAATGTCTGTCCAGTAGACTTCCTTGACCTTCACAGAAGATACCTCCTCTCTGTCTCTGCTCTCCTCCTTGCTCTCTGTGAGCCTTGCTCCAAGTAAGGAAGAAGGCAGTGTTATCCTTCCATCACAGCCGTTACCCCTGAAGCGTGCCCCTTACTTCACGGATTTCCTTGTACCTCTTCACTGTTAGCTGCTCTAATAAGCTCATCCTGTGCAGAAATTATTCCTTCACAGGACCCAACCCGGCAATAAGATATCAGGACCTGTCTATCATTTCAAAAGTGCCCTTACTTAGCTTGCAAAAGGTGTAGACTTTCAGCTGCCTAACAGTTTTCAATTTAGAAGTTTATTTTTAGAGATGATGTGGACAATGTCACACTTTTTCACAAGTGTGTATTACTACAAACACACGGTTTTTCCAATAACCTTTTTTTTAGGACATTGTTCCTTCCTTATTTTATATCACAGTGTCCTGAATATTTTGGCTGTATACACTGGTGAGAGGCAGTTGTGTTTCAGTCAGCATTGCAGCTTTCTCATTTAGATCATGACAAATCTATTAGTTTCCAATGGAACCGGCTCCGTTAGTCTCAGGGGTTTTGTAGCCTTAAACTTTTAAAACCCAACTTCCTTGTGTTTGCTTTGGATGTTTTTACCTCACGAGCTTTTCAAAGGAAGTGAATGTTCAGTTGTCACTCCAGTTTTTACCCCCATTCTCAGCAGTTTTCTCATAGCGTAGTGCTCTACCCTACATTAAGATGCTCACCCTCTTGCTTTGTATACATCTCTCTGCTAAGCTCTATCCTGTTCTCAAACGGAAATTTTTCTTAGCTTTTCTACAAAACCTCACAGAACCATCTACAAAAATATCACAGAAATACACTGGGTTTATGATGGAATTTTTCAACTTGCCAACTTCTAAAAAAAAATAATTTTGGAGTGTTTGTAAAGACAGCATGATTCACAGAGAATGGCTTTTAAAGTCCATGAAATTCTTTAAATAGCTTAAAGGCCTCCTACTGTTCTTGTTTTATTTGTGAACTGTGAGATACACTTTGTTCACATCAACCAGGTTTTGTTGTTGTTTTAGTCAGCAGACACACAGGGCATAAAAACTAATAGCAGCTTTTCCCATCTAACATCCTTTTCATGAAGACATTGCTTTAAATTGTCTACATGTAGCTTATTATCATCTGAGCTTTTTAACTAGTGGTGGAATTACATATAAAACCAGCCGGAA
>NW_010433119.1:46095-66486 GCF_000710305.1 Buceros rhinoceros silvestris
AAAAAATACCTGTTTTGTATATTCGTGAATATAAAAGCTTTTTCTGTTAGTCAAATTGCTTCATAGGTATGTTATTCTGTTGCAGCTATTCTAATTTCTTTCTTCTATCACTTTTTTTTCGCTTACTATAATCCTCTTTGTGCAGCACATTTGACTTTTAAATCTGCTTTTTGTCTGATTTTCTTCTTACCTTAATCTTACCTTAAACACATTACCATCTCTGGCTGGCATAAATGGGCCAAGGAAATGGAATTATATCTGCAGCAACTGGGAATCTTCCCAGGTAATGTTTAAAGTTGTTGTACAACTGTGAAAATGCAAGAATTTTTATCTTTTCTCCTTGTTTCAATGAGTACCTTCCCTTTCGGCAGCGTGCACTTAGCATGTTTTTTAACATTCTGCACACTATTCTCAATATATTTCATATTCTCCATACTCTGCTTTTTTAAAGTCCAATTTTTTTGTACTTCTATCTTTATAAATAGTCTTTTGAGTGCCTACAATTTGATGCTGTTGCTCTGTGACCACAAGAATCAAATCCTCACCAACTTTTATCTCATTTATCACATATATCTTATTTTCTTGGGGATACAACCAAAGACATGTCTGGCCTTCTTGATCGCTCAGCAGATTTAAAAGGAAATACCTCTATTTTACCTCCAGAAATAACTTTCACAGTCACTTCACGATTTTTTTGCTAGTCCATGCCAGGGTAATTGAAGTCTTCATGATTAATGACTTGCCTCTTTAAGAGAATCTGTTATGCATGCAAACATTTCCTGACCTGCCTCTTGTTGCACTGGTGGGGATGTTTTCATCCGTTTCTTTATAACACAGTTTGCACCTTTTCTATCATATGCTCCTGTCCTGCTATGCCACTCTGCATACAGAATATAACTTCTCTGATCTTAAGGATATGTTGTCCTTTCCTGCATCTACCTTCCTGTGACTATGGTGTTTTCATAACTTCTTATATAGAGTCCCGATCCAGCTCTCAGTTAACCTACAGTAATTAAGTTATTTTTGTCTAAACACATATGGTTGCAGCTCTGCAATCTTTTCTTTGTACAGCACCAAAGAATTTGTGTAAAACAAAGCCTTTCTTGGTTTACTTTCTGAAGAAAGCCTTCTCATCGCATTAACTTCATTATTTTCCTCAACCTGCACTCTGTTATGTTCATTGTGATATTGAAGAATAATTTGTGCTCCTTTTATTTTAACCATGAGCCACGAAGCCGTTAGCCTGAGGACATGCATGTGTAGGTTGGAATCGTTGTAGGCTGCCAGCTTGAACTTCTTGCAGAGTGAGGGACCAATAGATCACTAGTACGATCCTTGACTAGTGAGCATGCAATCAGTACCTAGCAGAGAATTCAAAAAATATCGTCTGTATAGAAAAACAAACCCAAAGCCCACTGTTGTGACAAAGGTGGCTGTTAAATCTTCTTTTCATAGAAGAATCATCTAGAATCAATAGTAGCTTCACACAAATCAGAATTAGAAGCCTTAAAACAAAATGTATTTCAAATAAAAGGCTTGGAAATTATTTGTTGTTCCTGTTTTCTTTTCTAGCTGACATTTTTTTTCCGCTCTGTTCCTTTAGCCTTCTACTGTTTCATATAAAAAGGCAAAAAAGGCACAAAATGCTTCTTGTTTTATCTCATTGTGTCGCCAGCCACAGAAATTTATTACAGTTCCTAGCACAAATCAAGAATGAGTGATATATCTAATGCCAAAGATGAAGATGGTGTGACATCATGCAGACATTACGGGCATGGGAAGAGGACAAAGAGGATAATAGGTGGAGGCAAACGGATCAAGTTCTAAACTCATGAGTAGCCTCCTGGGGCTGTTATTTTTAATTGACTGAGGTCTTTGAGTAATCAGTTACTAACAGAATCTCAGTATTTCATCACGAAGCTCTGACTCTCATTTGTAATTAACCTGTGAGTACCTTTTCCCTTTCTTTAGTAACTGTAGGAGATACTAGTGAAAACATCATTAAAGTCTGTAGGATTTTCCCCGCTCTGTCTAAATACCTCTTTACAACTACAAACCTCCTCTGCTTCGTGCTTTAAATGAATTTGCATACTCCTTTCTTGAGGGCTTCTATCCTCAGCCCTTAAGTAATTAAATAAATAAAGCACCGTCCTATTACTCCTGCCCTTTCAGCAGAACGTACTGCCTATTAAGATGAACCATTCCTATCCCGCTGAATGGCCATATTCACCAGTCCATGAATTTGTAATTTAGCGTGTTTACTGCAGTCCTGGGACGTGTACCGCTTAAAATGTTCACCAGGGACTTTGTCATTTAGCTGTGTCATATTATTATACTGTGTAATGAAACATAACCACATAATGCATGTAAATAACAAAGTGTCAGCTCTCTGCCAAAATATAAAGGGAATATAAAATGTAAGTTCTGTCACAATCTCAGATAAAACAGCATCTTCTGGAGAAATGAAAAAGTTGGCTTGGTGACGTTCTTCCTTTCCTTTTTCAGCTAAATATAAATGAAAGGAGTAGGCTCTTTGTTTCATTAATACTTACCAGTTAATACTAACTAACTTTGTTCCCTACTAGGTTTCTAATTCCTGATTATTTTTTTTAATATGGCCCTTACATATCTGCAGCAGCTGTAAAATACACACTTTTATACATATCCATCTTCTTCCTGGCTGCTTTTCTGCAGTTGTCCTCTTTCTGTCTCCCTTTGCTGCAATCTTGACAACAAATATTTGTAATTTTCTTTCTTTTCCACTAGTTTGCCCTTAGCACTTAAAACGAGCTGGGCTAAAGAAGGAACTCTGCCCTCAGATGTATGCACACACAGAGCTGCAATTCATTTCCAGGCTCAAAATTTGAAAGCTCTAGAAATCCCTCACATTCATTTATCCCCACTTGTTTAGCTGTATTTCTTTCTCTCCCAGATTCTCTCATATTGCACATGGAAGCTTTCTCCAGTGTTTGTAAATGAATGAACAGATGCTAAACTGGTTTAAAGCATCTTTGCATACATACACAAACACAAAGAAATGATGATAATTAAGAGGTAAAACAAAGGTCTATCACGTAACCAGTTGGACAAACATATCTAAAGCCCAACAAAGAAAATCAGAGCACATTGCAAATACGCTGAAAGGAAGCAGAGTGAACTGCAAACATGCTTGAAATGACAGTAGCCACATTCAAAAGAAGAGTACACACACTTTTTGAGATGGGGTGGAAAGCTAAATGCTCTGTAACAAGTAGCCGTTCCAGAAGAAATCAAACAAGGATGCAGAATGCTGAGTTAATCTTGAAATGAGAAGAGACTGAAGAAGACTGAAAAGATGTGCTAATTTTCTATTAACAAGATTTCTGGGGGTAAAAGATTTCTGCAAAGGAAAAGCACTATCCTTTCCAGTGAAAACAATACTTTCTTTTTTCCATCCTTTTTTTGTCTTTAGTTTCTTAATTTTTCAAGTACAGGACAATGAATACCGTATGTTATGTTCTAACATTGGCTTAAATTTCAAAAACCATTTCCTTCCACATTGCCTATTCCTTTTGTGGTTGCCAAGTAAATCTGAATAGCTGCTCATTTTTTAAGTTGTTCATTCAAATATTCACACCACAGTTGTCATAAACTATTCTCCACATCAAGGGAGCCTCCTTCTGCACTATCCTAATGTGTAAGCCTAGAATGCGGCCGTCGGAAAAGTAGAGGTTTGACTTCCCTTTCACAAGTAGATCATGCAGGTGGTAAAAAAAAAAAATCTTTGAAGCCTGAAATCCAGCCATAAAAATCCTGTGTTAACTTACTAGTTTTAGAAATGATGTCTGACATAAAATCCTCGTGGTCCAGGCAGATGCTAACAATTTGAAATACAAATTCTGTTCTTTGGCCTCCCTGATCATAAGTCTTTTCACAAGGGAAACTAAAACTTTTCTCAGACTGTGTATATGAAAAACTGCAACTAATACGTGTTGAACTTCAAATCTCAGTGGTAAAATGTTCAGAGTCTTTTCCTCACAGTATAATCATAGTAGGAAAGGGGGGAAAAAAGCCACCTCTGAGTAAACTCAAGCAGGAAGATTTAAGAATCTTTCCACAGTCAATTGTTGATCCAAAGAGACTAAACTCATTAGGTAAAAAAATTGTTGTCAATAATCTGCTCAGCTCTCATCATAATGACAGTGCAGCTTTTATGAGCTGAATGAATTGTCTAATATGATGGAGTGTCTCAAGAGCTTTCCAAACAACCGATTAATCCTAGTCTAGATCCTTTTATATCTCTCCATTTTCTTCTTCTCCGCCTCAATGTTTTATCTGCTTGCAGTCTAGCAAATTAAATCTGACCAATAATATGATCTGTCCAAGAAACTGTCCAATATATTAAATCTTTCTATCCCTGGACCAGCTGGAGGACTGGGAGAAATCATTGCACTTTGTTTAATGTAAAATATAGGTGGACACATGTATTCAGATTTTTGGGGTGGGGGGTGGTTTGTTCAAAACATACTTCTAATCCCTAGAAGCAGCCTGATTAAAATAGGAACAAAACCGATCATTATACTATTATTTAGGCTGTCAGCAAACAGTACACCTCCCAGGACTGTATTTCAGAGCATAGGAAATGCTAATTAATAGTAGCCCTGTTATTACAACAGACAATTAACCAATCGCTGTTCAATCTGGTGAAATCACGTAAGTCATACGGAGGTAACACAGAGCTACGCGCAGGCTGTGTTGTATTTTCATGGGCTTTTATACATTTAACCCCTACTTTGGAGGACTTAGCTGGTCAAATTTTTCACTGCAAGCAATTTGCAGGTTGAAGTTGGTCTCATATTTGAATTGCCTGCGAACAACTGTAAACTGCAGTATCGCATTCAGAAGTTGCCTTAGAAGCTTTCAGGCATGGAGGCTTCAGTGCATGGATTGCTCTCAGTTTTAAGTGTCTGTTGTGGCCATGGACTCCTGTTATTCCAGCATGCAGCAGGTCACCTGCACTATGCAGGTCTCTTCCCTCCTCTGTCTTCCTAAATAGCAGAGCCTGAAGGAGAGAGAGGCTGAGATTCTATCAGGGAAGAGGTTGAATGAACTGGCTGCTGCTGAGAGAGAACTGGACAGAAGGATTACGGGACCTGGCGCCCTCACCTCTTCCAAGCCGGACAAACAAATACTGCATGTCTTATCCTTGATGGTACCAGCATTTTACAATGGAGTAACACGAATCTCATCCTTGTAGCAGCAAGCACCTCTCACTGCTGTCTGTCCTAAGTACTCTGCTTGGGCTTAAGGACAAACTGTTTTGTGCACTTTCTTCAGCAGCTGGCGGTTGCAGTTCAGTGGACCGAAGAAATAAAGACTGCAATCACAGCACTGTACTTCTAGGCCAACCAGCAGATGCTCAGCGTGCCCTTGGTGGGCTTTAAAATCACCGGGGGATCACAAAGGAGACATCCCTTGAGGATTCTACGTGGAGCAGTTTCTACCTGGGACTAGTCTATGATACAGCATCAAATTGTTTCTGGGTAATCGCACAGTATGAACTAACTGACCCCCATCATTTTGGGGCTGCAAAGATGCAGGAGTGGGGATCTCCACAAATAAACAGGCTTCCTTTCAGATGGGGTCTAAATGAGGGAGAAATGATTGGATAATAGTAGTAACAGGCTGGAGTCTAAAAGCCGACGCTGTTTGCCAGGACAAAAGGATTTGGATTCAGGGGGTGGAACTGAAGAAAGAAGCATCTCCGTGGACTCTGTTGTCCCACTGGGAGACCCTCTGGAGCACCTAAGCAATAGGTGGGATCAGGCCACATGAGGTGACTTGCTGGCAAGCCGCCTGCAGGGGCAGACCACTGACTCTACAGGTAGGCAGGCATCCCAGCGGCAGGCACTTCCCCAAATGTCAGCAAACAAATCCACGTTCATCCTGAGCACGTTGTTCCACTTAACTGATGGTTCTGCGAGGACTACCGCAGTCTGACAGAACAGGAGTCTCGATGTTACTTATGACCATTCTCTGGCAAGCAGAAAGAAAAACACTGAAGTGCTTAGTCCGTGCCTTTGTCTACAGCAATTCTGACTGTTTGGTTCAGTTGGTTTGGGTTTTTTTTTTCTCTCTTATATTTGGTTACCCACAGTTGATTTCAGCTATTATGAGCAAAGGCAATTTCAGTTGCTTCACAATTGCAGTTTCAAACTACTTCCTTTTATACACCAAAACCTCAGGTTTTTTCCATTCCCTTGAAGAGCATTTCTTCCTTTAGACAAGTGCAGAACTCCTATTAGAGGAAAATTCTTGCCCAAATAAGTGGAAAAATAAATTCAGGCAATTTCAAAAGATTCTGTAACTGGGATTAAAATCCTGCTTAATTTATCATTGTAGTCACTCAACAAATATTCAAAGAAGTGAATACAAAAATGGGTCACGGACTTATCTGCATTGATTCATATACATGTACATGAATAATACCATTAAAAATGTTTACAGTAGACATCCAGATTTTTTTGCTCGTGAGTCTGGTGTGGAACAGGTTTATTTACACCACAAAAACATATCCCTTGTATAGGATACGTATGCCATCAGTGACTGAAATCTTCAAAGTTGTGGCAAATGAAGATTTGAAACCATGTTATTAAAAAATACAACTTAGATTACAGTGCTGACAAATGTAATCTAAAGCCCAGCCTAATAATCCACCACTTTGAACTGTTGTTGTAATGATTTTTGAAATATAATCAATAGTATTGACTTTAAGGTGATTTTCATAGCTGTAAGGGCCAGTAAAATGAAAGTTGGGGAAAAACTCCTTTATCGTTTTCAAGTTGGTTTTATGATGAACTTGTTCATATTTTCAAACTTTCATTTAATAAGAAATTCCTTACACAGACCATTATTTGCTAGTTGAAAGTGATAGACCAGAAAAAAAAACAGTAGTTAATAATAAATTTTCTACTCTTCCACAGCACAAAACCGGGTATTAAAACTCCTCTCTGATATTTGCAATAAAGGTCTGAATAAGCATTTCCAGTCCTCCAAGAAATAAATACAGGTTGAATTAGGTTAAAGACAAAGAACGAACAGAAGCATAGTTTTGCTTTATCTAAGCCAGGTCAAACTGTTCTGTACTCTATTTTTCACGTGGAGATAGACTGTCACAGCCCTTTGTAATCTCTCCTGCTGGCTATAGCAGCCCCTGCGCGATCTGAAGGGAAGAAATACACTGCAGGGAGGAAGAGCTTCACAGACGCATTGCAAAGTCCACCCTCGTGCTCAGGGCTAAAACGCCAGTTACTGAGCTGCTGTCTCTGAAACATATTTCTTGTAATTATCCATTTCTGATTAAAAAATTCCCGGCTATGATGCGTAAAACACATCCAAAAAAGGGCTGAAACGGCAGCTTTAGGAGCAGTGTGAGCAGCAGCTTCTACAAGCCTGAGTTCAAAATGCGGGTAATGGGATAAGCCTGGCTCTCAGCTTTGCTCGATCCAACTCAGGGCTGCCTGGCTAAGTGTGAAAGGATGATTCAAGCATCCCAGATGGAGTCAAGGCAGCAGGACATACAGATGAGCCACAGATGATTCCTGCACTGGCGCTGGGACAGTGCCGCTACACGCATCCTTTGTGGGGCAAGATATAAATTAGTAACTCCTTCAATAAACCAGTAAAACTATTAGATATGTCCTTCTTTCTCACTCCATCTCTAAGCAAAGACAGAGTGGCTGATGGAATTCTGTGCTTTGCTCCTGTTTCTAGTCATTCGGGAAGAGACCTCAGACTGACTGAAGTGTTACTTTGCAGCTGATTTGTTTTTCTGTGGCTCCAGAAAAGAAGGAACCTACAATTCTGACTGCCCTAAACACCATTCCTGTAAGGGAAATATAATAAGGGAAACTGAGTCACCGAAAGGCTCGGCCTAGAGAAGTCCTCCACTGGCAGTGAATGCTTACACAAACCCTTGTGGTTGTTGACATTAAAAAACCCTATATTTGCTTTGGAAACACAATTATGGAAACAGTTCTGTGCTCCGTCATGTATTTTGGCTTGTCTGTGACTTGTTTTGGTTTTAATTCAGTAGATCCTGAGTACATATCCCCACCTGTAGTTCCAATCAGTGGTTACAAACACTGCAATTAGCTGCTGTGGAAATGATTATGTTGTCACAAACAGAGGATTAGAACTTCATATGAGCAAAAATCATCAAGAGCAGATGAATGTTTGAGAAAAAAAAAAGGCTGGGTCTCATGCTAAGATTCTTAATAACGAAACAGAAAACCAACAGTAGCAAAGAAGGGAAGCAGAAAAGTTTTACTGCTTGCCTTTAACACAGTTTTCTCCCGCAGATTATTAAAAATCCATTGACTGTGAAATGTGTCTTGTCAGGCAAAGATCTAAACTGATTAAAATGCACAGAGTATTGGGGATTAAACCTTTATCCCATGACAAAGTTCCTCTCAGTGGAAACAACAACTGGAGTCAGAAATTCTAAGAAAAGGGTTTACTTTGACAAGGAAAACTGTTTAATTTTATCCACACTGATGCAAGAAACGTGGGACCAGTCCTTATCAACACCAATGCAAGAAATACGGGACCAGTCCTGTGCTGACTCGGCCACACACAATTAAAAACTGCTTTTCCCCCAAAACAATGGTTTCTACACTTTTCCAGACTCAGGTATTACTTTGGTAAGGTTTGGTGCAAAGAGCCTCGTCCTCTCACGTTCTCAGGTAGCAGTTACAACCCATCCCCAGCGCGGTGACCCCTCACTACCAGTTCTGAAGAGAATGGGCTGTTCTCCAGCCCCAGCAAAATCTGAATGACTGCTACAAACTGTTCTGATATCACTTACAGTTAATCATCATTCTGATGATGTAGAAGACACTTTCTATGAGTATTAGTTTTCAAGACAACTTGTGCTTTTTCTTGTGTCAATGAAATACTGTTAAAACATCAGCAGAACTGGGGAAATTTTCTTGTTCTTGTTAAATGCCTGACATAGAGGCAAAGGTGATGGTTATCTCTTGGAGACACTTAACAGCAAAACGGCTGGTTCAATAATGCGTCCTGCATTCGGAGATTTGAAGATAATAGGGCGTGAGGCACACCTTGATAACAGCTTTCTTTTTTTTTTTTTTTTTGAGGTGCTGCATGTAGAATCAACTCTGGCCCTCAGAGTTTTGTCTCAGATGAAACAGGGCATTTTTAATCAGATCAGGACGGACAATAAGTGTTTCTAGTCTCTTATCAATTAAATTTCTGCCAAATGCTGTGTAAAATAACCATGCTTGTCAGGACAGCACGTTCAGCCTTTTTTTTTAGCAGGGGTTGATTTTAATTGTGTGTGGTCACTTTCATCCCCTACTAATCATCTTTAAATTACAGGGATTACAACACATTTAAACCAAATACAGGCATTTTCCAGAAAAGGCCAAAGTCTCCCCATGTATTTGAGTTTAGTGACATTTAATATTTCTTAACAAATAGGGAACAGTTTTGACTATGTTGTGTCAGTGTAAACCAGTAAAACGTTTTGGAGGGATTCTCAACTACATTTTATTATTACTTTTATTGTGCTTTATCCCTCTTCTACCAAATCTTTCAGATTATTTAGATTCCCAGTGTGTTGCCTCATGCCTTTGAGCCCCTGGGTGGGCGTGCTGTTAACATAACAACGTACTCATTTTTCCTGGTACTGTTCAAATTTTGCCTTGTACTACGTTATTTGCATGTCTACCTAGTTTACACATACATTTAATAAAAACAGGCACATGCAATAAACACCAAGATTTATTTGTTTAATCATACCTGTCCTTTTCTCCTGTCAGTTCTAGGCCTTGGATCATTTTTTTGCTGCCTGCCAAAGTTCAGCTTTAGATGGATAAATGCCTCATTGCAAACTTTCTTATCTTTTGCTGAACCACTGTCCATTCTGTCTATGAAAATCTGCCTGACCTCACGCTCCTAAGTCTTTGGGTACATTGCGCACCCTCTGTCACTGCTTGCGCATTCTTTTCATAATATCTTAGCATCTCCTCCCACTCTTCCAGACTGCAAAACTGGCTTTTCAGTTCTGTACCCAAGGCTTGTATTTTCCCATATTAGAGAGAAAAAAAAAAAAAGCCTCTCCATCGATTTAATGTTCCTGTAGATTGCAGGAATCTTCAAATATTTCTAGTAGTTTTACAGTCAGTCCATTCTACTGAGTTAAGTGGGAGCTATTAAACACATCAAGGGCTTCAGAGCCAGCTATTGTTAGAAAGACGACTACCTTCTGAATCTCTGCTTTTGCTGACATCCATTGCTGGCAAAGGCAGAGTGAAGTGCTGCTTAAAACTCTTCTATTTCCAGGGAGTTTAAACTCTCAGGCAGCTTTTAACTGCCCATTTTCTCGCCGCAGGTAATTTCTTTGTGGCTTCTTTTCCTCTGGTAGCATGCAATATCTATTGATCACTCAATACCTCGGTGCCGTTTTGCACCTTAGCTGCCTCCTTCTGCCTGGGTTCAAACCAGCCTGGCAAGCCTGGCCAATCCAGGCAGAGCCTAAAGGTTGACTTCTTCTTCTCACCTGCACGTTAGAACACAAGAAGAGTCATCTTTGGCCTGACTAGGTCCTTTTAGCCCTGCATCCATCTCTCAGAGAGAGAGCAAAAGTAAGATCCTGACAAGAGTATGAGAACAGAATTAGCATGTACTTTTTCCTGAAGTATCCCCTCAGCCTCCAAACATTTTTGCAGCTCAAGTAATTCCTGAGCCAGCCAGGGCTTCTGTTTATTTGGAAATCCCCTAAGGATTTGTTTTCCATGACCTTCATCAGCTTTCGCTGGGATCCATGCAAACTTAAAAAATTGCAATGCCTTCTGGCAAGTAGAGCCACAACTGAACTGTGCATTGCCAACTGCTCATCTCACCTCTATTGTGAGAGACTTTGGACCCCTTGTTCCCACCATCTCCTCTAAGGGAAGATGCAGCAAGCAACCAGTTCCACTCCCAGCACCCTGAATCTGCTTTCACCCATGCCTGCTGATGGCTTTTTCAAACAAAAGAGGCCTCTGATTTAGCCATTTCTCACATGGATGTAGGTCTTTGATAACCCTTGTTGCCTCTTCTCAGACTATTTTCAACTACATACTTTCTGAGACAGAGAGAACTACTGCATGACCAGGTGGGTCACTCCTCAAATTTCTGCCTTTTCCACCTAACAAACAAGGCTCCCCAGGCACCCAGCCCAGGCTCCATCGGAGTTGGTCAGCTCACATAAACATACCACAAAAATATACACCCAGTGTCAGATTTAGATTAGCAGCACAATTCTGCTGGCTAAAACCTGTAGAAGAAACATCAGGAAGAAGTAAGATAATCAAAGCAAACAGATTCTAAACGGGGAGCCTTAAAAGCATTGCCCTTCAGCTTTTGGTAAGCTCTGATGCGTAGAACTGTGGTAAGCAGAGACGTCTTCAAGCCCAGATAGAAAAAGAAGCTCTGAGAAATGGTACCAGCAGCAGCAGAGTAGAAGACTTTACAGTTCAGTGATCTGAAAGGTCTCTTCCAACCAGGTGGTTCTATGATTCCGAGATTTTATGATACAGCCTCCTCCAGTAATATGTACCTTCTCTGAGTTCAGGTTTGAACAGGATTCCTCATATTGTACTAATGTGCTGATGTCACCCCAAAACACAGGGCATTGTGGTGTTGGTGCCAATTTTCTGTTCTGTTCCTTTTCTTCTTCTTCTGCATTTCTTTGTGTTCTCACTTGTTTTCTTCTTGCGCTTCAGGGATTTTTTTTTTCTTCTTTGAAGACTATTAATGCCTACAAGACTTAATTGCTTTTGGTTTTGTGGGGACTCTTTCCTGAGAAGTGAGACTGATGGCACTAGAGTCCATGGCAGGCTCAATAATTTCTCTGCTGTACTACTTACAACAATACGTGTTTTCATGCTAAATTAATCTCCTTTTAGAAAGCCATTGTAAAAAAATTCTTGTTTGGTCCTGTTTGAGTAAAACTATAACACTGTCAACCATTCAAAGATAAATAGTCAATATTTACTGTAATGTTCAGCAGCAGCACTAAGCTATAAAATGACATGGGAAGCCATCTGAAGATATTGTCAATCAGAGATTTGGGGAATAGAAAATGACTGTAATTATTGGCCCTTGTGTTTGAAAGCATCGCTTTTCTTTAGCAAGACAGCATGGTCTCCTTTTATCGATGGCTATTTGATGTTATAATGGAATTAACTTTCTTAATCTTCATTTAGCATTCTTCTCCAAACAAAAACATCTGAACAATTCTTCCATTTTGCTGTTTACAAATAGTTCAGAAATGAGTCTCATGCTTGTGGAATTTTGAGACTGCAAGCATGCCACAGGAAGCTATGCTTTTGTAAACCCCTGGCACTTCTTTTAGGCTTTGTTGATGTATCACCTTCCTCATCTGCGGGTTGCCCTAGGATTGCCTTTGACAAAATCTACTAATTGTGACATATCCTTTGAAATTATATTTGCTCTCTCCCTAAACTCTTTTCTGCCATGGCCTGAACTTGCATATCTGAACCTGCCCCTAGAAGGGCATTCTGTAGCACCTTTCACAGAGATTTCAAAATAATTTATAAAAATTATAAATCATAAGCTAATTCCAAACACTTTTGAAGAAACTGAAGAATATTTATGAGCAAACCTTTCTCTCGAATTCTGCTCCGTAAATCAGAAAACGAAATGTGATGTAGCAGACCACACAAGCTTCAATCAGGACCTAAAGCATTCTGCCTCTAAATACAGCTGCAGGAAGAATGTAAATCAACACTACATTAAACCTGGTGTTTTCCCTGATGTGGGATCCTTAGGGGACCCTTGTCTTGGATCCTTTATTCCAGAAGTCAGTGCTTGTTAGAGATATATCAAGTGACAGGCTCAGTGTTGAACAAAGACAGTGGTGACTGCAGAGCAGCCTACACAGTCACTAGCAGAATTTTGGGTTCCTTTGGAGTTTGCCAGTCAAGCACTCAGCCTGCCTACCAGAGCGTGTAAAGTCTAGGGAGATCAGAGCAGAAGACGGTATTGCTGGAGGCTATAAAGAAAGGGCTGTATTTTTGTCACGCCTTTGAAAGGTTTCTCAAAACACAGGTTTGTCACAAACATTGTCCTGTAGTTTGTGGCTACTGAATATGAACACAGAAAAATACAGCCAGGATTGCAGCTTTCTCTCATCAAATTCTTGGTTTCTTTTTTAATTAAAAAAAAAAAAAAAAAAGAGCACACAAGGAGCTCCAACATCTGGACGTATTATCCTCGCCATTTCTGTATCGTTCTGGAAATTCCTCATAACTGGATTGGAATTTAAAGTGGAAAAAAAACAAGTTATATATGAAAGTCTACCAAGAGCCCACTGTCAGAGCCACCATTAAGCAGTTCAGGACAAGGACTCTTTCTAGTACCAGTACCCAGGCAGGATCTTTCTTTTCTGCCATTAATTAATGCCATTAATATTCACCTTCCCTGCTGCAAAGGTGGTAGCAGGCAATGCAGACACACTCTCTCTACCCTGACCTTTCCCCTTTTCTTATAGATCTGTCACGCAACAGAAGAAAAACAAATTGCCATACAAAGAGCTTCATGGGTCGAACTTCCGTAAGACCAGTGCAAGGAAAGAAAGAACTGCCTTTAAAAAAATGTGAAAAGAATCACTGTGCTCTTTTGATACCTTCTGCCTTCCAGCTGATCCCATGGGTGATGGGGAAACTGAACACTGCATGAAACTGCCCCTGCAGTTTACTCTTTTCTGGACATTTTCAGACTTGCTCCATGGTATCTTTTGGTCGGTTCTTAAAATAACTTGACGAAACCCTCTACTGACTTCGATACACAAATTAGGTACCAAAATTCTGTTCCTTCTATCTAAGACATGCTGCTTTTGTACCATCTTACTTCATGTGGAAGAAGTAACAGACAGCTATCAAAATGCCTGTTTTATTAAGGCAGAACATCTACAGAATAAAAGCATGAGACTATTATGGTATATTAAGACAGCATCTGAAGCAGCTCTCATTTACATGCAGATCTTCTTACACTTCCTACTTGTGACTGATGTTCAATACAGTTTGTCTCCTGTCATTCCATGCTGAAATTATCACACATTCACTACCACCGTCTCTTAAGGCCAAGGACAAGTTTCGATATGTCATGATACGAATGAAAAAAATCAAGGCAGTTGCCGAAAAGATTTAATTTCTATAAAGATCCAACTGGTTGTATAATCTTAACAAAATTAGTTTTCTCCTAAAACTTCTTACATTTCTTAACTAAGCCTAACTGGAAAGTGGTGTGAAGTCTTCATTTTTTGTTTTATATTATTCCTGTCCACCTCTTTATATAAAGGAGTACAGAGGTGCTCAAATAAAATGGAGTAAAGAAGCTGCAGAGTAATCGTGTGTTGCAGGGAGATGGATGGAGGGAACAGTAGTGATGCTTTATTCCAGAGAAAGCCTGACAGAAATGAGCATTTGCTATTTTGATGAAATATTAAGGAAATTATTAGGAAAGCTTGTCATCCACTTGTTAGAAAAGTGGCACTCCAGATTCATGAGTCAGAATAATAAACAAATGAAAAGGTCGCTTGGGTATCTGTGTCATACCTTAACTGTGAGTTGTGGCTTTGGGGCGTTTTTTTTATCCTTTTATGAAGCAGATGAGACTTGCCCCTCAACACTTCCATGACTGATTTCACACTTAGATAGTTCATAGTTGTATAATCGTGGACAGGCCACCTGCACCCTTCTCTTCCTCCCGAGACTAACAGGTGAACAGCGGGGACTATGTTTCTCCAAGTAAGCGTGGGGGGAGTAGGTTTATTCGCTGAAGTTTAATTCTCTACTTGCATTACCAGATTGCTACACCTCTAGTGGTTTGGGATTTCTGTTTTACCAGCAGTAATTTACAGCAGCTCAGTGTATAATCGCTTTCTTTCCTAGATCCTATTTTAAAGTGTCCTATTGCTGCTTCTCCTCTATTCTTCTTGCCCATGGTAGCATCAAAGTATTTGAAGATGATGAAGTGGAGTGTTTGATCTTTTTGTAGTGCTTCTGCCTGGATACAGTGCATTATCTTGTGAGTCACTAGATAATACCTGCAAAAAAAAAAAAAAAAGACCCAGAAAATATAAAAATAATCATATGTGAAAGGATTTCGTTTTGCCTCATCACTTCTGAACAAACTTAACAACTGCTGACAGCTCAAAAAATCTTTGGAAAATGTTCTTTTTAGAAAGTACTGTAAAATATTTTCTGCATGTGCCACTTCTCTTGTTCTTTCTTTTTTTGCCTTTTTTCTTTTTTGCATTTGCATGAGAATGGGATCTTTCATTCCAGTAGTTCACTGACTTCATCCGTCCATGCTGTACAGATTCAGTTCAGGCTGCTTGGACAAGTCTTCTTGTCTTGTCAACACTTACAAAGCTTCTGAAAAGTCAGAGGTCAGAGAGGAAGAAGTTTATGTCTCATTCCTGCAAGCCAGTGAAGTGCAGAGCCCATTGCAGTTCCCAAAAGTGGAATTACATTTATGAACTAGACCTGGCTATCTGGACTCTTCACGGTTTGATGGAGGCAAGATCTTCCTAAGTACTTGTGGGGCTCACTTCTGTAAAGCATGCTCTCTGAGCCCCCAGGATGATGCAGCAAAGCATTTACTTTCCTACTTAATTCCCAGCATGCTGATTAGCTCTTGCAGATCTGGGCCAAACGCATTTCATCTCATGCAAGACTGAGCACTCACCGTAATAATAAAACAAAGCGAACTTCCCACTGTCAAGTGTTGAAATCTGTGATGTGTGTGGAAAGTTTTACCCTAATTTCACTTGTTTGTGCCTCTCTACACTTTGTGGTTGATAACCAAAAGGACTGAGAAACATTAAGAAAGGCTGCTCCCTTGTGGTTTTTCTAGCTAGGCGAGGAAGAGGACTTTTCCTAAAATCCAATACTAAGTTCGAGTTGTTAATCGCAGAAAAAGCACTGATGGTGAATGCATCAGAGGAGCCAGCAGCGCTCACCACTCTCCCAGGTGTTCAAATACTTTAGCGGTTCTCCCAGAATTAGAACCTTGAAGAAGCGATTAAGTCAATTATCCAAACTGCACAGCATCTGCTCAAGCACAAGTGAACCTCTGAACCTCATTAGGTTTGTCACGTCTGGGGACAACCTTCAACTGTGATTCCAGGGATGATTGCTGAAAAGCAGTTCGCTGGCTCTGGACTGACAGCCTAGGCCACAGGAAGGGTGACTTCACACGACTGCCACAGTGCTGGCACGGTGCTCTCCCAGGACTCGCCATGGCTCCCAGGTGTCAAGTTCTGTGTGACCGGGCAGAGAGTCAGGCTGGGAAATGCAGAAAAAACAAGGGCGAAAACACCCGTGGAAGTTTTTCCAACGACCGAGAGTTAAAGCCCTCACTCTGAAAAAAAGGAACATTGAAACCAGGAAAGCAACTGATTGCTCTGAAATCACCAACATTTTTGATTAATGGCCCAGACTCACAGAAATTAATTTAGGAATCAGGCATTTCCACAGGTGATGACAAATGGGTGGCATTTATCCATTCAGATCTACAAACTAAGCTGTGTAGACTGTGTGAATGTGTATAAAAACTAATAAGCATACCTGAATTAAATAAACAGTTGGAAACTGCAGTCTGGGGGACATCGTAATACCATATGGAGTCTTTCAGATGTAAATTACCAGCCCAAATCCATCCCGGGTCAGTAGTAACCCAAATTGTTGCGTTCTAATAATTGTTCAGTGGCCTATCTGAAATTAGGTGATTGACATGTCTACAAATTACAAACACAATTGCTGCTAATAGAGCCTCTCAGGGAGACTGGAAATTGCATGGGCATGGAGAATGAACTGCCAATTCATCCTCAAGGTGAACTCTTCATGTCAGGAAGAGGCACCTGGGGGAGCTGTGCAGTGCTGCTTTTCATGCTCAGACTGTTCTGATTAATTATTATCATTTACTATTTGCACGCTCCTCTATTTCAGTAGCACCTTTAGGCTGAAATCTTAAATCATGCACTTTACCAGAAATGACAAACATACAGTTCTAGCATCAAATTGTTTGCACTTAAAAGTCCATCTATAAGCTGCTCTGGAAAGCTAGCCACATCCCTGTGTATGAAGTAAGGTGGGATGACTAGGGGATATGGAGAGCGACTTTAAGGACTGCCTGAACTTTGAAACAAGGTCATAGCAAGGAATTCATTTTCCACTGTGCCAGTCTCCTACTTTTCCGGTGCTCTAGTGAGCACAAAAGGAAAGCGTAAGATACTCTATAATATATCTGCTACTTTTAGTGGTTACTTCCTAGCATGGCAAAGACTATTTTGGGGAAGAAATTTCAGATTTTTAATTTCATGTTAGTCTGGTAGGAAGAAAAACAGTGAAAGAATTTTTCAATATATCACATGTATATGTTTAGAAACTTTTTGCATATCAATAGACAACAAAAAACCCTATGCTTAATTTGGATTGCATCAGGAATTTCATCAACATAGTAAATGCTGCTGGGTTTTCACACAGATTAAAAACAGTGCACCAATTCTTTATTTTCTTTAGTTTTCTTCATGTTTAAAACAAGATTCAGACACTGCTAAGGAATTACCTTCCATAACTGTTTTAGAAATTCGTGTGGGGGAGAAAGAAAAAAAAGCCTCCCATATATTGGCATCACACATTATCATGTCCCTCACAAATCTGATAAAATATTCACAAGGTAACTTCATCTAGTGGGTGATGCAGGGCCAGAAACGGCTGTCGTGGGACAGATGTTACCACCCCGACTGCACAACAGCATCCCCATCGTTTCACACCACCCCACAGATCTAGCTCCCTCAGCTCTTTTGTCAGATCCACCCCAGGGAGCATAGTCATTATCCGTATGAAACAAAGCAAGAAAGGAAAAAGAGAGGTTGGGATTTATTTGTTCCTCAAATAAATGTGTGATGCTGTTGAAGCACAAATCAACCTCAGTCCTGACAGAACACTTGTTAGTTCTATAACATTATACCTACTGGCAACTTAAAAATACCGTACGCATCTGAAAGAGAGGGAAGCTCTTAGGTAGGTGGAAGATGAGTGCCCACGGTGGAGCTGGCAGCATATGAAAGGCACTTTTCCCAAGAACTGATGTGGTTTACTAAAAGGCAGTTGGGACTCGGGCTTTGCCTCACAGTGGAAAGCCTTATTGCTTCAGCAGTGCTGCTCGAAGGAAGCATGACGCCTGTTCCACTTCATACTACAACATCGAGCCCAAACCAATTCCTCTCCATCTATGCCAGGCAGTGTTGTTGAGAGCACTAAAAAGCTTGAAAATCCTTTGAATGCTTGTGGCTTCTTTAATGAACACTACCTTAATTAATAACAGAATTATTTGCACCAAATATTCCTTCTTTTTTTTTAAGCCATGTATTTTTCTGACCACTCAGCTTTCATTCTTTCTTGTAGCATGGCTTTGCTGTCCTGTTAGCTTATTGTCACGATTTCTGCTGGCCCTGCTGTCTTCTTTTCTGACAAATTGACTGGCCTTCTTTGCAGAATTATATAAATTAGAATTTCATTTGTCGAGGCCCCCTGTGGGCCAATAGATTATAGTTGTGTGGAGTAGAATCACAATTTAGCTTAAAAAATTAAATGAACAACTCATATACTATGCTAAAATGAACGTATCATTTATGATTCTGCAAGAATTGCTAGGAAGAAAATCATAATTAGTGACGGAAATATGTGTTCCTCTGGAGGTATGCTAGTTACCCCAAATTTGTGTGAGCTTTCACGACAAAAAACATGATCTTTGTCAAAAATAAAGCCAGAAAATACTCAGTACTTTGACTAAAATATGGGATACTGGGAAGGGAGAGGCACCAAGGCTGGGACTGTCAGTAAAAGTTAAATGTGTTCTGTTCTTACCATTTCCATAACACAATATTTAGGGGAAGAGGAAATATTTTCCCTCTTTTGAAAATGTTCACAGACAACTCATTTTTCAATACACACAATCTGTCTCATGGCCTTAGAAGTCTCCTTGTCACATCATTCCAAATACCTTTTGCACATCTTGCAATAGAAAACTTCGAATGAAATTTATCTATTGTACAGATTCGGCCAGATTTTATATGTCCCCATTCAGAAAGGTGCAAAGTGTGTGTGTCAGGGGCCTCTTCGCCTTGCTTAAAGTTAGGCGTGTGATGATGGTGGTCAACCAAATCTTGATGCTCACCCAAGTCTTAAACTTCTGAGTATCACTTTTAGCAGACTCTCACTCCATATCAGAGATTCCCCCAAGAAGGAAACATGTTTTCACGAAAAATAGGCAACACAGAAATAGAAAGATCTAACTCAAGACATCCACTTCTTGTTTCCCATAATCCCTTAAAAACCATTTCTGAACACGAGATTTGTAGCAGGCCTGTCACATTCTGTTTAGCTTCCTGTGCTCAGGCTTTGAAGGCACCAAACTCAGCTTTAAGAGCGTGTGTAAGGGGCTGTACCGAGAAACTTTTTGTCCTCAATAAAATAATGTCAATAATGGAAGTCTTCACAATGGCACACAAAAAATAAATAAATAAAACTCCTAACTTATTTTCCCTTTCATTTACTTTTCTCTTAGATGCCTGCTACCAAAGGCAGTGCTTATTAGGTTTCCCTCTGACAAGCAAAAAATATAACATAAAACTGGAAATTTCAGGTTTGATTTTATTACACTCTTATAGTTTAAGGCTTCTGCCATATAAGAAGCTGAGATTTTTCTATTTATTTGATAAAAGAAATGCATTTCCTTTAAGATGTGTTCTTGTATTTTACATTTGCTGGCTCATAAGCCACCTCAAATTCTTGAAGATGAAAACATAAATCGAAGTACAGAACAAGGTCATTCCTCTGGCAGTCTTGCCAAATCCAAGTCATGTGGATAAATTATTATACTAAGAAGTAGGAAACAATTTTTTTTAATAAGGAAATGTTTTCTCATTCTTTTTATAGTAATGTTTCATTTATTTTGTTTTACTGCAGTAGGGGAAATGTGCAGAATGGTTTTGGATGGAAAAAAACCTGAGTCTGAAGTTAACAAAAAAATCAAGGATAATTTGCTTTGGGGTTTTTGGATTTTAGGCTCTATGATTTGCTCTACTGCTATTCCATAAAAGTACATTTTGAGGGTGGACCCAGCAAAATTGTGTGGGCAGGTTTGTTCCAACTGGCTATTCTGCATCTTTCTGCAGAGTTGTTCAGAACAAACACTCTTCTCCGTACAAGTGCTGCCAGACTAGCCCTAATCTGATGTTGGGGGAAATGTGCAAGCTTTCCTTTACAGGTGGCCAAGGTAGGAGACGTTTCTAGAGATGCTTTCAGTTTCAGC
>NW_010433119.1:66633-86050 GCF_000710305.1 Buceros rhinoceros silvestris
TTTCAGCAGCACGTAAGCCCTTTCATCTGTAGATTTCTCTGCCAAAACAGCTCGGAAGAAAAACCTCATTAGGACGATCAGGTGGCAACAGCATTAACCTCAGGCACGGGTGGTGGAACCAGTTCCTGTTTGGCCTTTGGGACCTGATTAAACCAGAAAAAAACAGATCTCACAGGGCTGAGGGTGGTTAACTTCCACTTAAATAATTCACTTGGAATTAAGTGTCCTATAGACCTCTGAGGAGCCTTTTTCACATCACAAAGTGTATCTACTTTGTTTCCAATCATTTAGGTTGGAAAAGACCTTTAAGATGGCGGGACGTAGCCATACACCATAGGTTAGAATTAAGACCACTCCAATTACGTTCAGGATCAAAAGTGTAAAAGAAAGCTGGGCCCTGCCTCCACACTAGATCACCCTATGAAGGGTAACAGAATAAACTTCTGGTTCTCCAACTCAAAGAACCTGCACTGGGACCAACCAAATAGCTCGACATGGTGTTTCTTGTGGAGATACAACAAAATCAGTGCTAACTTAGAAGTCTCGCATCACAGTCTGTATCGTGTGCAAGCTCTTTCCTATCCCTAATATAGACCCAGATTATTTCTCTGCTTCACAAGGACATTGTGAGGACAAGATAAACTGACAATACTGAAACCCCGGATGGCTGTGATTTTAAGATTGAGGCAGTAACCTTTATGAATTTAAAATTATTATAAAGTGAAAGTATTGGACAAGCCCTGCAAAAAGAGGTTGTGAAGCTGATTTGTGAGAACACTGGTTGGGGAAAGAGCTCCAGGATAAGCTTACTAAAAGAAAAAAACCTTTAGAGAAAATAGTGGTAATAAATGATACATTTTTTAGACTTCTTCCCTTTGCAGACTGCTTTCTATTCTTCAGGTTCAACATGGAGCATGCAAAAAATGAAGCTTTCCTTACACCCACATGAGAGAATGAAAAAAGCCGGTGCAATAATCACCCATAAGTCTCCTCGGGGCTTTTTTCTTGTGTAAAGTTCTTCAGTCATAAAATTCAAAAGCTAAAATTTGATTAGGACTACTTCCAAAAGTATTTGTCATTTCTGTTACTAAAGCTTTTTCCTGCCTTTTTTTTTTTATGAATGTGCAGAGGCATTGGTTTTAAAGACAGATATTCTAAATTATTTCAGCAGCACCAGACACCGTGGAATTGACAGTGTTTAAGGAAGCATAGTGCAGGGCCAAACTCAGGTCTTGACATACTGCATGGAGCAAAGATAATGCAATAATATCCAGGGCCTTTCATCCAAGGATCACGAAGCATTGATAGAAGTGTGTAAGTTGGTAATAAGATTTCTGGTTTACAGCAGAAGAAATTGTGCCTAGATATTTGACTTTTTTCTTTTTTATTATTCACACAGAGCGTGAGTTTCTTGTAGCAGTTATCAGAGTCACCTACCTACTACGCCCAGGTAGACCAGAGCATTGCCTGGAGCTACAAAGTCCGTGTTAATAAAAAAATAACAGGTTTCTGTCTTTGTCAGGCAAAGGAGCCTGAAAGTCTAGCCTCTGGGCCAGAGCAAATACAAGGACACCCCAGGTGCAAGTCGGGTTTTCTGTCAGCTGTGTGGCAAGCGGATTGGGAACCACTGATCAGCGAAACTGCTATGCACTGTGGAAGATCCCTGACACCCAGACCCCACTGCCAGGGTGGTGAGTCCCCACGTATCAGTTAACTCCTGCCCCAGAGCTGAGGAATTGTACTTTGGTGCCTCTGCAGTGGACCGTGCAGGACTCCCCGGGAGCCCTGCCTCTAATTTCTTGACAGATCACTGGATCTAAATGTCAAAACCATCTTGAGATATTATCCAACAAAACCTATTTGCCTGCCCAAATTTCCAAGGAATTTTATATCTCTCTGCTATCCTTGACAAATGTTGAGCAAAATAACTTAGTACACACATACATGACCACAAAATTGATGCACAGGAAGGACGAGGTTCAACAGAAACCTGAAAGACAGGTATACTGGCTATGCCTGCTGACCTCTCCCAGCCATTTGCTGATCTTTTCAGTCTTTATCAAGGAATCAGCCAAGTGCTTTAAAAAGCATTTTCTTGGCAAAGGTCCTTAGTGTGGAGGCAATTAACCACTGCTCTATCTATTAAAATAATGAGATGTGGTAAGAACAGGTAGATAACTCTGCGCGGCAGAGGGAGGGCTGGAACGATTGTGAAGAGAGAAGATTATTTCAGGAAAGGGTTATCTGAAGTTTGTGGAAGATACAAGAAAGAGAGTTTAATCCAAAAAAAAAAAAAAAATGTTTTGAGCTGCACTAACAACATTTTCCAAGGGGAAAACGATCGTGAACAAAAACACCTTGACTTTTTCAGTGCAATTTATAACTTGCAATGTCTGCGAACTACTTAAACGAAGTTAAGCTTCAAAATTCCTGGGATTAAGCTAAATGCTTATAAATCCTGTATATAATTATGTAAAACTCCTGACATATCTGTATTCTTAACATTTCCTGTATGCTGCTAACATCCGAGGCTGGGATTTTCTAGGCAGTCTAAAGGAGTAATGCACCACACTGTTTTGAAAATCCTAGCATCAGGTGACTGCACTAAGCTTACCTATTTATCCTGCTGGTAAATACGAAACATTTTGAAATAGTTCAGTTCTGTAGCAATATGAGTTATTTCTACTGTCTTGTGGCAAACTAAAGAAAATTACCAAAAAGCCTAAAAACAAGCCCAAAACCAACAACAGTGTGTAATAGTGTCTATTTAAGGAAATCTCTTTGTGAGCAGCAGTCTCACTGGAATTAAGAGAAGAGTGCCTTGGATCTTTGAAAGATGACACAGGGTTAAATGACTTGTATTTCCACCTCTGCTGCGCAGAATGCGAAGAGACGTCAACCCCCAGTCGAATTGGACAAGGGAGAAAAATAGACTCTCTCTATAACTCCTGTGATAAGAGAAGAGACAGGAAGATTGGGTTTTGAATCCTCTTTCACTGTTCCCTTGTAATATCGGAAATCCTTGCTGATATACACATTCAACTTTGTTTTCTGGTTTCATTGGATTATATGTCCAGACAAGGAAATGGCAATAATATTTCTTCCTTGGGAAAGCTGTGCTTTACACTTGCTCCTGTCTATTAGGACCTTGTCTCTACTTCATTAGAAGGAACCAGTACTGACAGTTCACATCTGCTCGTTTTTACACAAAGGTGTCCTGTCCGCTTTACCTTACTCACTCTTCTGAGAGACAAACTAATTGTCTATTTAACAACAATAATTTCTTCAGTAGAAGATGAGTTATCCGGTCTACCTCTTCGCAGCTTGTGCCAGTTTGGGGAGATTACCTCAGGTTTAGTGTCTGTCACAGCACAGACTAAAACCTTTCCATTGTAGATATGGGAAGGGAAGGGTGGGGACATGGGGAATGGGACCTTTTTTTTTTGCTCATATAGCCTATGCTAACTCAAGGATTTATTTAACGTTATCAGTGTGAACATTACGCTACAGCAATGTTGTCACACAATTCATCTGTAAAAACGCGTAAACAGAAGTCTCTGTTGTGGGCTTTACCTCAGTAAACTAAGTTTCTGTATTTAGTCAGCCCGCAATAACACGTTCATTCAGACAACTTCATTTCCTGACTTACCACAGAGTTTAGGACCAACAATTGCCTTTCGGACCCCAGAACTCCCACTGTAGGCAGTCTGGTTTCTTGCTGTGCCTTCAACACAGGGAGTTTCATAAGAAAGGCAGAACCTCAACAACTGGCACCAGTTTCCTGCCTCATCCTGCCAGAAGTGATGAACAAGTAACTGGGTTGTCTGGTTAATAAATGATGTACAGCACCAAGTGACACTTGAAATGACACACTGAATCCCCTTTCTGTAACTCACGTGTCACAAAATTCATTAGTCTGTAAAATTACCTTTTTTTTTCTTCCCCCGAGGAAAAAACCCCTCATTTTAAATATAGAAATCCCTTTGAAGTACACCTGGAGTTGTTTTAAATGTGCTTGCTTAGCAAAATAATCCCTGTGGTAAAGTAGAGATTCTACATTTCTGAATTTTTAGCATGGTATAGCTTCATAGCTTCAGAAATAAATACCCAACACATGCTGGGAGCAATCAGATTTCTGTCACACACATGGCCACCCATACAGCTCCTTTTCTATTCATAGGTATAACTACTCATATAGTCACAATATTTTAAAGAGGCATTTAGATTAGAAATAAGTCGTACCCTGCTAACAGTCACCTTTCCTTACGGGAAGTAGGGTTTGGTAAGAAAAAGCTTGGCAATAGGAAAAATTCACTATGACGTTTCTCAGAAGCCAAAGTGCAGTTCACAGGGCAGCGCTCTGAAGGTCGTGATGTGAGAACCAAATGCTCATACATTGGCTACATGACCCACTTGCCAGGTCTCTGTCTTTGTGAAATGTATCTCCTACTTGAATATATACAGCCTTTTGAAATGTTACAAGACCCATAGATTTAGATGAATATTGCTCTATTTAGACACAGAATCACAGACTGGTTTGGGTTGAAGGGACCTTCCAAGCTCACCCAGTCCCACCCCCTGCAGGGAGCAGGGACATCTGCACCCAGAGCAGGGGGCTCAGAGCCCCAAGGGCCAACCTGACCCTGGATGTACCAGTGATGAGACTGATTTAAGAAGGAAGGGTGAGTTGTTTTTTCTCACACATAGCACGTAGAAAGTGGCTAATGGAGGGTTGTGTGAAGATGGTCAGCCATGCCCACATCCCCAATGAGTAACAAAGGGCTTTTTTGTGTGGGACACCACAGCCTAGTGCAAGTGCTGGAATTGCTGCAGCCTGGTTATCCAGCTAGGAGCCTTCTTTCTAGGGTTTTATGAGTCCGAGCAAGCAAAAAAGCTTTGGCTGAAGTCAAAGGTGTGTCAAAAGTACAGTCCTGGTACTGTGGCCTCAGCAGAGCCATGTGTAATCAATATTGACAGAGTAAATACAGTGAGCGTCTCAGCCCCACTTTTACTGGCATAGACATTAAAATAGCTGTCAGCAGCTGTAACCCACGTCTGTAAACATTTGAGTGTTGACATTAAGCAGTAGAGTCTGCAACAAACATCTTCATTTGTCTGCAGGAAGATGTAATCTCATTCATCTTGGTCATGCGGTGCTTTTCTCCCTTTCTCTCTGTCCCCTGCACAGAACACACACCAAGTTTTAGATTCTTAATTTCTCAATTATATGGAATTTAAACACAATGCTGATCAGGCATCCTTTCCTTATCTCTTTAACACAGAAACTTGCCCAGTATTTCCCACTTTGCCCAACTATTTTCCTTCCCAAACTCAGCTTCTGAGTGATTCTGTGCCTAGCCTCTACAGGGGCTACCACAGATCAGCAGAGAGCACACAGGCAAATTAATTTCCATCGTTGTACAGACAACTTGATTCGACTGCATTGGACGATGGACACATTAGATGATGGCATGTATCAAGTAACCTACCTTTCTGTACAGGGGGAAAATAAGTGAGTGAAAAGGTGAATTTTCAAGAGATGCATCCATAGACCTTCCAACTGTTTTGCATGTGTAGCACTCCGGTACTGATATAGTATAAGGAATTGCGTATTTTTCCATTTTCACAACCTTTTTTCTTCTCTGAGAAGTGGTTACATAGATTGATGATACAGTGTCTGCTGACGACCTACCACCGCCCAGGTATGCTTCAGTTAGTGCGCTTGGCTCTGTGAACACATCAAGGGAGGGGAGACGTTCGTGATGGCACGTCCATTGTGCATTCACCACTCCCTAAAAAAAAAGAATAAGCTAATATGAGCTTCAAAAGTGTATTTCATCTAGTTCTGCAGTACCTTTACAGGTTTTTAGAGGAATTCCTCTGCCTCTGAGCAAAGCTCGTTCTCTAATTTGTTTTCTGCTTTCTTCCCCTTCCTGTTGTTCGACCCTGCCTGCTGTCTCCTGGTAGTCACTAGATGTTCAGCTTTTTCTAATCCCTTGTCAGCTGCTCACTGTTCAGCTTTGTTTCTCTGCAGCAGGAGGATGATTTTAGGTCTTCAAATAAGCTCTTTCTTGCCTTGAAAGTCACTACCCGTTCTGGCACCTGAAGAAGGGCAATTGCATTCCCACCATAATGCAGCTACGGCATTGAAGAGAAAAAGTGTAGAAATAACACTTATCTTTGCAGACTCTGAAAACGAAGTGATGTAACATGGAATCAGCTATTGATGTGTTGCTTCCTATTTCTACTTGATGCTAAGAAGGGTGTTCCTTAATGATGTGTGACTATAACCATGGAAAATATTGAACTTTATCAGGCAGATACTGAAGAGAAAATTCCTTTCACGTGCACTGCAGAGCACCCTAGAACAAAAATCAATTGGTCCAGTTACGCCAGCTACTCTTTAAACTGCCCTTTTTGCAAGGGGAGACAAAAAGACTTTGCACCAAACAAGACCAATAGAGCATAAACAAACCTTGGCTTCTAATTGCTGCTTATTTATCAGCCTCATACAAGAACCATGAGGGCTGGTGAGCCTAGCTTTCTTGCAACCCTTTTTTTTTTTCTTCCATCAGAGTCACTCAGGACATCTGTTGGGGAGTACGAAAAGGAAACTTAATCTCATTTTTCTCTTTGTGGAGTATCAGCAATTACTCAGGGAATTGGGAATAGAATTTGGGGAAATGATAGAGTACTGGGGCAAATTCTCTTCTCATTCAATTCTACCTGTGGAGGAGGTGGAAACACTTTATCTCTGTTACTTGCTTCACTTTAGCTACAAATCACACTCTCGCTGATACTTGCTGATACTTCTAGACATAGACTGAAGTTCATTTACAGTACAACTAGTTCAGGTAGATTGTAAATTATTAAGGCAGCAGGAGGTTAGTTCAGTAGATTTGGGGTCCACTTGGCAAAAAATTTTATTCCAATTACCTAACAGAATGTGTTTTCTCTCACTTTCTTGGTTCTGAATTGCAGTATACATGTTTTTCTGTTCTCTCTGCCAACCTTACAACTAGTTTACTTGTTTCTCAGGGATACACCCCTTTAGTAGGCAGTGATCCACTATGAAGATTTATGGGGTTTTACAGTCTGAAGCCTCTTATCATCCTGCGAATACACTTTCTTACAGCATATTTTTATTCTAGGGTCATAAAGAGTTCAGTCTACATAGGATTGCTAGTTATTATTTCTGTCTATTAATTACCATTATGCAGTGTGCAACGGTGAAAAACTTATCTCAGGAAAATGTAGGTAGTGTCACCTACATGTGATGACACCTAAAAGAAGTTAAAAATAAGCTCAGGTCAAACACACCCAGACAAGTCCGGAAGCGCTGCACTATCAGGTCAGTACAAAGCCTGTGCTCCTTTACAAGTCGTATCAAAACCGTCTTTGTTGGGCTGCAGCACTGAGCTAGCAATAAGCTGTCAAATGCCCTAGCTTTCCCTCAGACCCGCAGGCCAGACAACTCAAAAGCCTTCGTGGGTCTGAGATTACAGTTGCAGCCTTCTGAGTCGGCTCTTTGCAAACCCAGAGCCTGCGCCCTGGAGCCAGGCGCCTTTGTGCTGCCCAGCCACAACGTTTCAAACCGACTGCGAATAGCAAAGATGACTTTCGCTATTGCCTATTCTCGCTTTCGCTTCATCTATTTAAACATTAAAGTTGAGCAGGAGCTACATTTCATGCAGCAGTAGTGTTTGTGGAGAGGTTTGTTCCTGACGGTAAACCCCTGCTGAAAATGGCTTCATGAGAAGGGGGGGAGGGGGGTATTTTCCATGGGCTAGAAGTTTCCCAAGGTGAAGATTTTCCATTAAAACTCTGAAAGCTGTGTTTTCCAGACATGACTTTCTTGACTACATTTGGCCTCTTGACAATGTAACGCTACCTTGGGAGTCATTCCTGGCTTACCAGCCTTGATGGAAGTCATTTATCTGCATTTGTTATGTATCCATATGACCTACATTTATCAAGCACAGAATTCCAAGAGATCATGCAGACAATCTGAAGGGAGAAAGACTTTTTTAATCTATTAATTTGTAGCTATAGATAATGAACGAACGATTTTTTTTTTTAATACTCCTAGATCAAAGGTTTTAATCAGTTCTGAAGGCTCAAACACCACAGTTGCTTCCTGGGACAAAATTCTGTCTTTCAGGTCCTCCCATATGGACAAGCTTGCAAGGCTGGTGTCTCAAAACAATAATTCCTTCTTCCTTCTGTACAGCAAGATGCCCTGGTCTGCAGCCCCCACTGTATTGCTAGGTGAGGAGTGTAATCAGACCACTCCTCCGGCGTTTCTTTGGTGATGTCCTCTGATGCCATTGCCCGGTCACATACTGCTAACAGAGCTCTTACTGTGGCCATCCGACACACTGGCCTAATCAATAAACAAGATGTGCAAAAACCGAGAAAGTTGCCTGGCGAGTCTCTGCAGTCTCCTGTGTGAGGAAATGTCTAATTATAAGCGACAGTACTCACGCTGCCCTCTTCAAGACACTGGCCTGGGGCATGTGAGAAAAAAAATTATTCCACATTCTAGCAGAGCTATGTCTCACCTTTATGGGCGTACACCAAAGAGGAATAGAAAATAAATAGCACGTAATTTTGCATTTTTATAATAAGTTTGAAACTAAACACTAGGAAACCTTGTCAGCTCCTGCTAAGCTGATTCCAATTAAAGCTTCTGGCAGAGTTCCAGCTGTTTTACTACCTCAAATAGCACTGAACATAACAAGGTTTATGAAGCATTCAAAAGTCAAATACCCTATTAACATAAACATGTAGTGAAATCAACTCTTCTACAATTTTCAGCTTGCTTTCTTTCTTTCATTTACATTGGACTAATCTAAGATGATGTCTGTTTTCTTTGTTGCATCTCCCTTTTTTTTTCCGCTTGCTGGAATGCAAAACAAGATTTAGTATTCGAACGGTGCATGATTTGCCCCGAGAACTTGCTCCCTTTGGCAATCTTATTACAACGCTTTCTATCCCACTCTGTTTCCACAGCAGCATTCTGAAGGCTGTTTTCCTACGCTGCTTTTAACTTCAAAATAGCAAGTGGTATATGTTTGCGTATTTCTGTTCCGGAGTATTTGGGAAGCTTGCTGCAAACCTGGGTTCTAATGACAACATTTCAAGGAGAATTGCTGGATTCAATTCATTTAGAATTAACAGACAATAAATAAAATGAAAAAGCAGTGTAATATTCAAAACCATTTCCAGATACAGTTTTGTCATTGCTTAATATTAAGATATTCCTATTTAAATTGAATGAAAATTAGGCATATACTTCCCTACATCTTCAGTGGGGTGAACGTCTGCGATGTTTAAAAGCATTTAGTACTTTTTGCCAAGATGCCTATTAAAGCAGTGGACAGAGGGTAATGCATATACTGCAAATGAACCGTGCTGAAATCCTCACAGATATGTATCTATTAAATAATTGTGGGCATCTGAAAGTAGGAGAATGCACTGACAACATTGTATGCAACACACCAAGGAAAACAATCTGTAATTCTACTGGCATCCAAGAACTTTTGAATAAGCAGAAATAAAAATATGCGATTCAGGCAAAGTCATCATACATCATACTGTCATACGCTTTGTGAATATGGTGGGTTGAGATAAAGCTCTATGATGTTATTTGTTAAGTCTCACCTTCATATTCATTGTGTAGTTCAGCATCTGACAAGTCAGCTTCACATTCTCAGCATAGAAATTAAATTCTGTCAGAATATCATAGTGCTGTTACTCCAGATCTGCCAGATTTCCAGTAATGTTGAACAAGTTTGCTTTTCTTGGGGTCAGAAGCATTTTCTTCCTTCATACATGGTGTGATCCACGACCATGTGAGTTTACTGAATGGCTGATTTCCACCAGCTCTGGATCAGAGCCATAAGGGATTAGACACAAAGGATATTTCTTTTGTTTTAGTTGAAATAGAATCATAGAATCATTTAGGCTCGAAAAGACCGTTAAGATCATGTGTTAAATAAGCACTGTCGAACAGGCATAGTCTCCTAAATCAAAATGAAAACCACCCTAGAACCTGTGGGGTTTTTATCGGCCCATTACTCTGAGGCGTGATAAATCATGTTCTCTTTTAGTTTCTGCTTGTATATTTTAAGGAATATATATTTTAGGAATTTCTGATCCTCTTGTCGTGTAATCTTGTGTTCTTAGTGTCATCTACCACAGTCGTTAACAAGCTGAAATCTATACGAGTCCAGGAGAACCTCCAGAGTTTTCAATTTTCTGTTAGTTTGAAAGGGATATTTCTGTAAGTTGTGTGTAATTCTTCAATTTTCAAAATACAGGATTTTTTTAATACTCTTTTTTTCCCCTCTGATGTTTTTAGGGACAACTCGGTTGCAAACCACAACTACAAAAAAGAAACATTTTCTAAATGGACATTGTGGCTTTTAAGCCAGTTCAAAAGCCTGAAGACAGAGGAAGGAAACACTTGTAAATACCTGACAAGAATATCGAATGCCTAGTACCTCTTTATATTCTGTAGTACTCTGACACACAAATATTAAGTTCTTTTGTATTGTACAAACTTGGAAAAATAATTAATTAATATTATTGATTTTATTAAACAATATAATTCAGGTTTTAGATTTGCAAGAACTTTGCGAGTCTTACCACTCAGAATTCACAACGATCCTCTTTGATACAGATAAGTGGGTTTTAAAAATCTTAATATTTCAATTATTACATGATTTAATCTCTTTTTATGGTTTAATGTTACTACAAGGTGTGTTGGGGCAAACCTTTGTGTATTAATCTGAGCAAAAATTTGCAGTTCAGAGTAAATATTATAACAACACGAAAAAAGCCACGAGACCCTGACTTTTCTCTACCTATTGAGCCGTTTGTACTGAGATGATAGTTCCCTGTGCCAGGGTTTCCCTGCTGCCTTCCCTCGCCTCCTTTTCCCTTGATGGCAGCCTTCAAGGTGATTTTTTTGCTAAGGTGATACTTAATTCAGCGTTCTCGTTAGTTTGCATTCAGGATACGAGCAAGACAAGCTAGTTAAATACGATCGGGAAGCTCTACGGTGTAACTCCCCTGCCATTCTATATAGGTTACTGCATACGTACCCACCTTTCCTGTTGGAGACTATCATATAGTGTTTCACACAAAGAGCTTCATCACTAAAACACATCTCGCTGTTTAAGAGCCTGGAGTGTAGAAAGCGAGTATCAATTCGGAGTGGTGATGTTTCAGTTAACTACTACTAAGTAAATGCCAAAAAACCCCCTAATACATTGCTGTTTAAAACTTGTATTGAAATATCTTGTCCTTAAAACGTTCCCTAATAGCCTTTTAAGAATGCATAGATCATTTCCAAAAGGACAAGTTACTCTTTGTTTTGCACCCTCATTTTGACCAGATTGCAGATTTTCTCTTAATTGGGTCTAAATTCGCTAGCGTGCCATTTCAGATTGGTTCCATGCCTCCTGCACACTGCATTTATCATGGATTTTTGTCCACATCTGCTCAGTTGTTCAGCCTACTAACCTAATGCTTGCCACGTATCCAGACATCAGGATGAATTTGGAAAAAAAAAAAAAAAGAGAGAGAGATGAAGTGAGAAGAGAGCAGCAGGACCTTTGATAACTCTGAGTTCTGTCTATGAAGGCTGATTAACCGTGACTAGCTCCAAGTTAAATGCCTGTTGTTTACAGAAGAACACAGGGAGAACAGTATTCTCAACCTTTATTTGTTTTGAATGATCTAGACACGTTATTGTTTGAACACACACTTTCTTGAAAGATTCCTCTCAGTCATTGGGTTTATTTCTTAGGCAGACTACTGATAATGTAAGGTGTGTCATTTTAAGATTGATAGCACAGGATGCAAGAGATGCAGCATTCAGAGCATGAAGAATCGTTAAGTAGCAACGATGTCTGAGGGATGTTGCTGCGTTTCAAATGCTTCATTGCTTCATTGAGTAGTGAACACAGCAACTCACTCTGAGGCAGATGTTATGCCCGCACACATTGCAAATGCAAACGATTATCTCCAAAGCATGCAGAGAAAAATCAGACAAACTATGTAATATGCTGGAAGAAAAAGAGAAAAACGAACTGATTTGGAACTGAAAGCTTTATGTCAAAGGTGTTACATTCATGAACGCCTGTAATTTTTATGGTCCATTATAATGTGTATTGAAAACAAGGTGTTTGAGGTCAGACTCAGTATTTTGCCAATGGTTTGAATAATTTGGGGACAACAGAAATCTTTCTGATGAATCTTTAAGCTAATTTTTACATTACTGATGATAGTGAGAACATTATTTCACGTGACTCCATTGTTCCATAATTAGATGTTTGGCACCACTGGAAATGTCCTGAACTACTTGAGACAGCTGGAGTCCAAGGTGCAATATTGGAGTAAATGGATCAGTGACTTAGACTGGCGTGGAAGTTCATAAGCTGGAGACATCACAATGTTCACTCCACAAGCATCCCTGAACCAGAAGTTCTCAAATATTTAATGAAATAACATCTCAAAGAGAATAAGGGGAATTGGGATAGAAGGGATAAGACAAGGAGGAGGGCAGGAAGGAGGTCAGGCAGGAGTTTGGCTTTCTGCTGTCTGCCCAGCACCTAAAACTCTGTGGTCCTGTTCTGTTTGACAAGGGTGCTAAGTCCTGTAGTAATACAACCTCTGTTAACTAATACTGTCACTAACAATAAAAAGGAGATCAGGAACCAAGAGGAAAGCTCCCGTGTTAGCTGCAGAGCATCTTACCTGTGCACACATTTTCACTCAGGATAGTAAGTGTATGTACTTTCAATTTTTGCGGTGTTCAAAGACATCTTACGCAGGTGGAACAGAAAGGAAAAAGAAATTAGTCCTAATGTTAAGCTGTGCGATCAAGATAAGAGGCACAGTGCCGAGGCTATTGTGGTTACAAGTGTAAGGGTTTAAACTTCACAGTAATACGACATCTTGGATGTTTGCACTATTTTAAATACATTGAATCTTGAACAGAGTACACAGGAATCTTTTGACTTGACAGGAAATTGCAGTGACTTCAGGGGGTAAGATGGTATCTTTTAATAACTTATACTGAGAATCAGTAAAGGAAAGAAATTAAGCAAATGGAAACGCTCAGAGGCTGAAACTACAATAAGATTATCCTCTCAGCCTATCCAGGAGAAAAGAAGGCATGCTTTGCTTCTGAAGCAGAATGAAGTTACCCTCAGATTTCAAGAGGATTCCTCAGTCAGCCTCCACAGCCCATCCCTGGTACCCTCCAAAGGCCATTCACTTTGCTCTTCCTACAGACATGGCAGTGGGTTTCAGGGGAGGGAGGTGGGAGTGGAGGAGAAAAGGACAAGTCATGGCTCAGAAAAGACAGCTCTGAAAGGATTCAGAGTAAAAGAAGCCTTGCTCTGTTATTAAGGGAAAAGCCAGCCCTGAAAACAATATTAAAAACAAAAGTGAAGGGGAAGATGTTCTGACCTCAGAGCTCTGCTTTCCTCTCTAAACGGCTGTTATGCCTCTAATCATTTTTCTTATATTGAATATGTGTCAGGCATGTTAAAGTAAGGAATTCTGTAAAATCTTCAGGGCAGTCAGTGGGTCCAGCTGAGTGGTAGGTTAGAAATACCTGCTCTCAGGACCTTCAGTCCCACAGGAACATATGGCATCATTTAATGAAAATTCACCTTGCATCTCTCCTGGTTCTGACTATCAAAGGCATTTCCTGTAGCAGGTCTAAGCTCTCTGTGAGTCTCCTGATGACAAGTTAGAAATCTGGGAAGTATGCCACAGCTCAGGATAAATGAGCCTAACACTTCTTTTACACCACATTTTTTTTCACTTTAAAGAGTTGTGAGAGATGAAACAGTCCTTGGTAGTGTCTCATGATAGAAAGGACCATCAGACTTAAAGCAAGGCCACACCACTGTCACAGCCTACGTGTCCTCTAATGTCAGATAATGCTGGTGTATACCTCCTTCGTCGTTCTAGAGGAACCTCCAGTACACTCCTGTTTTTCCTAAGTTTACAAATTAGGAATAGTCCATGATTACTTACTCCTGCCCAAAGCAGATGCCAAGTCTGCCAAGTCTGCTTCTTTCATCGCTGCTATACACTGTGAGGACGGAGGCCAGGCTTAACCTCTGAAATGGTTGTTTACCCTGTCAAATGAATTTTGAGCATGGCATCTCAGATCAAGGCTCCCCAGAAGGCTGCAACAGTGGTTCTCAAATACCTGTTCAGATACACGGTTGTACTCTCTCTCCTCTAGAAACCCTGGATCATTGAGCATCATCACCTCCATCTGAAATGTCCAGAACCCTAGTTAAAATTACCTCCACTTCTCTGGGTCTCAGCCTGTTACTATGAGTTTGCTGCTAAACAGGCCACACTAAAGTAAAAGTAAATGTGTTTGTTTGTTTATACAATCCCAGGTGAATAATACAGCTGAAAAATCCGTAAAGACACAAATAACAGAAAAGAAAGAAAATGACATTTAATTTAAGACACTTCTTGGTGCTTCTCTGGGCTAAATAGTCAAAACATTTTGAATGCTGTATATAGTGCCTTTGCCTTCCCTGGGGAAAAAAGAAAAAAAAAAAAAGGATAACAGCTTTGATACTTGTACCTTTTGTGAGTCTCTCAGAGACTGTCATATCCCCCAGCTCCCACCTTACAAATATTATTGAACCAGACCTTATTCAGGAAGTGCTTGTTATTTTCCTTCTCTTTGACTGTTCACTGCCCTCTCCATTTTAAAAGTGTTAATGTCCTTTTGACAGAGGAATTATTATCTCCTGTACTTGACTTGACAAATCATCGGTCTACTGGGTGATAAAGCACCTTTCCTTTGCCAGGTTCAGTATGGAACCTGTTGATACCATGAATCATATTTTTCACACTCACACATTGCAGAAATGCATTTTTATATAATCATTTCTCATGAGAATTGCTCCTTTTTTTAATCGTATGTGTATGGAATTAATTAATTAATTGATTAATTAAGATTCAGAAACTGGCAGCTACAGCTCAGAATGGACCCTGATCCAAATCCTGTGTCGTTAATGTTATTACTTATTCTGGGTAATCCTACTTCTGCTGGGTGTTTGGGTTTTCCCCCTTGGCAACACTTGCATAAACCTTGCTCTCATTGCAGTATTACAGATTTGCAGTCCTCAAAACCTGTTGTAGAACAGAGTTGCTATTTAGGAACAAGTTGACCCTTGCTGGCAAACTCTTGGAATGCAAACTGTTGCTGTTTATCATGACCTAAATCACGACTGCAAGACAGACCATTGAGGTCTGTGGAAGCTTGTGCTTGCATTCATCACCAGAATCACTCCTCTGTGTAGGTTAAAGCATTGTGGTGCTCCGTATAAGAAGGTTTGTCACCATACCACAAGCCTCGAAAACCAAAGCTCAGAAATTTCAGTGCATCACGGGGGAGCATGGTTACCCTGCCAATTATTTTGCGGCAGCATCGTTCATTATCCAATAGGCTTGAGTCACATTTTGCGTTGTTTCAATGTCAAAGTGTTGTGCGTGACCTCTCTGGCATTGTCTCAGTTGCATTTACCGTTAGGAAACAGCACTGTAAAGGAAATACGTGGCACACAGAGGTTCCACATCACCCTGGGTATTTATTGTGAGTAACTACTCATGTATAATAACTCATATAATAACTTGGGCTGGCTTCTAAGATAAAAATATGGAAAACATTTCTAGGTAACTCCTAAACGGTTAAGGAGATGCCTCTGAACTTCTGCGTCACTGTTTCTAGAAACAGCAGCAGCAGCAGCACTGGTCAGTCTTACTTTTTGACTATGGGGAACTCAGAGAGGACCAGAACTCTGCTGGCAGCCCCCTTCCCATGAAGCACACATACCCTCTTCGCCCCTTCTCTGCACGCCTCTGCAGCAACAGCGTGTATTGCTCACAAATGGTGCTTGAGGAAAACATCCTACCAAGTTAATGCATAGAAGGCATTTGTGACTGTCTATTTTATTTCTTTTTCAAGAAGGTTTAGGTGGCTTTTGCATGCGTCTGGAGGGGAGGGGGCGTAAATAATCATGGAGGAGAGAAAGACACATGCACACATGCACATGATACTTGGTCAAATGCACAGGAGTAGTAGAAGACTTCTGGAGTTCACCCTCTAATCACTCCAGATGTCTGCTGTGAGCTTCTGCATGAGCAAGATATTTGCAAACTGTTGCCAAAAGGAAAAATCTCAAATAAACTGTTGGTTTTGCTCTTTCCATTCAATTTAAATAGCAGTTTGGTTGATTCCAGATTCATTTTAGTAAGAGTGACAGAAAAGTCACGTTACTGAGTTTAATTTGTTCACTTTTCTCTGGAAAATTGATCTGAAATCATCCATAGAGAGAAAAGTTAATCTGCCCCACAGAATCAGTTACCTGCAAAAGCAATTAAATACTGACCATTCTCTTTCATGTTTCTGCTTTGCACTGTAGGTAACAAATACCAAACGTTACTAAAATATCTTTGACTGAAATTAGCCATACAGGTGTGATCGCATAATTTGAATGTCTTGCTCGGGGAAGCACTCAACTAAATATTACTTGCATTTCTTCTGTAAAACTATAACCAACAATATCTAGCCCAGAACAGATGTAGCTGAGGATAATATTGATAACAAAAAAACCTATTGTCTTTAGTCCTCCACATAAAATTTCGCAAATTATATTAGTAGAAAAAAGACTCATACTTGTTTTCTTTCCAAAATTTTTCTGCATAACTGAGTACATGAAAGACAATAGTGATAAGTAAGGTGAAATAAATAAACCCTTCGAGCTCCCATCATTTCACAGAATCACAAAATTGTTTTGGTGGGAAAAGACCTTTAAGATCATTGAGTCCAACCGTTCCCCCAGCACTGCCAGGTCCCCACTGCCCCCTGTCCCTCAGCACCACCTCGACACAAGGGCTGTGAAACCCCTCCAGGGATGAGGACTCCACCACTGCTCTGGTCAGCCTTTTCCAGGGCTTGACAACCCTTTTGGGGAAGAAATTTTTCCCAATGTCCAACCTAAATCTCCCCTGGCACAACTTGAGGGGAGAAGGTTCCTCTTGCCCTGTCACTTGTTGCTTGGGAGAACAGACTGACCCTCACCTCACTGTGACCTCCTTTCGGGTAGTTGTAGAGAGCAAGAAGGTCTCCCCTCAGCCTCCTTTTCTCCAGACTAAACACCCCCAGGTCCCTCAGCTGTTCTTCAAAACAGACCCTGCATCAGCTTCATTGCCCTTCTTTGGAGACGCTCCAGCCCCTCAATGTCCCTCTTGGAGTGAGGTGCCCAAAACTGAACCCAATATTTGAGGTTCAACCTCGGCAGCGCTGAGTACAGGGGGACAATCACTTTCCTAGTCCTGCTGGCCACCCTAGTGCTGATTCAAGCCAGGATGCTTCTTGGCCGCTTGAGCACGCTGCTGGCTTATATTCAGCTGGCTGTTGACCAACACCCCCAAGTACTTTTCTGACAAGCAGCTTTTTCAGCCTGTAGAATTACAGGGAGTTGTTGTGGTCTAGTTGTATAATCCAGCACTTGTCTTTGTTGAACCTCATACAATTGGCCCCAGTCCATCAATCCAGCCTGTCCAGATCCCTCTGTAGAGCCTTCCTGCCTTCAAGTACGTCAACACACCCACCCAACCTGGTCATCAAGATGATTAAAAGTAACAGCTAAGATCTGCAGTGTTGATATAAGACATTGTCTTTGATTGTAGAAGTCTCTCCAGAAAAACTAAGACTTTAAAATGTTGAAGTCACTTGGCATAAACTGGTATCCACAGCAGTCGGCTTTGATACATAGACTGGTATCTTCTGTTTGAGAGTTCAATACTGCCTTCCATACTGGAGAATGAAGAGTTGTAAATGTCCTGCTTTAAGTAAGGAATTTCCTGTGCGCTTGAATGGGAATGTGGAAAAAAGTTTGACTGAGAAATAGTAGAACTTTCTCTGTACTTTAGATACGGTATGTTCTTCAAATATGTTCTTCTGTGCTTGCAATAAGTTGTTTGCCCGTTGTCTCTCAATCCATACAAAAAGATTTTAAAAAAAGGCTTAAATGCAAATTGATTGGCAAATCAGAGATAATTGCAGTCCTGCATTTAAAATGTAAATGTCAGTTTTTCATGTATATTACATCATGAAAATTATCTCCTTGGATTATTTTGTTTTGATACAATTTGCCCTGTGTTATCAATAATACTTTTAAACATTAAGAAGTCATTCAAATGCAAGACAGAACCTTATGGTCTCTGTCGGAATAATTTATGAAGAGAAGAGAACATCCTTACAGACTTGTAAGATGTGCTTTTTCAGACAGCACTAAAACTACAACTGTCACGTAAATTCACACATCAGGAAAATTTGAAGGCCAGTAGTGCTACCTGTCAAAGGTCTTGTAAGTAGCCCAAGTAGCCCAAGTAGCCCAAGTACCCCAAGTAGAGGTCAATTAGCATAGGAAGAAAGGAGTAATAAAGAAGATCCAAAGCACAAGAAACTTAGGAAGTGAGCTGGGGAAACAAGCTAATTGTGTTGTCCATAGGCAGTTCAAAAATAAGCTTATTCACAACACAGAACAGGTTGACTGATACCTGAGTAAAACACCTCTACCTTCTGAAAGAGAACATAATTCTGTTTCCCTCGTGTATTTCTTCATTTATAGGCTGCCTGAATTGAAAAGGCAGATGTTTCATTCTGGGAACTGACTGCAAGGATGATTGCTTTCAGGGGAAACACTTAATAAATTAAGATTTAGAGAGCAAGCTAACCTTACTTATGGAGAAGAGCTGAAATAAGTAAATGTTGGAGGGGAGGGAAAAAAAAAAGCCTGGTGGTTTGTGTTACACTGCTGTGCCTAATTAGATAATTAGAACATGGGGACTAGAGGCCAAATATTGATTAGTCTTCTGAAAACTTCCTTGCAGAGAACAAGGACACAAATCGGAACTGAAAGCATTGTGGTGTGCAATCTATAATGGTCACCTTTAAGAGCTTAACAGTTGCTTTAGATAACAAAATAATGTCGCCGGATTTGCAGTGCCCTGTAGAGATTAGTGCAAATACAGAACTAACATTATTTAGAAACCCACTCAAGATGAAAACTTTTTCAGGGTGATCCTTGGTGGAACAGCAGCAGTCAGCAGATGTTATTTTTTCTTAAACATAAGCAGTACCTACAATATTACAATCTGGCCCTCAGGTGACTCATTGAGCCAAGTGTTGTTTGTTGAAGTCAAGCAAGAAACAGATAAACCCTTTCACAGCCTTGGCTCTCCAGATAAGCTTTACACCCATAGTCCTTGTTTGGGTTTTTTTGGTTGGTTTGGTTTTGCCTTTTTTTTTTTTTTTTTTTTGGGTGTATTGGGGTTTTCAGGTCCAACGTTTTTTTCA
>NW_010433119.1:86076-86705 GCF_000710305.1 Buceros rhinoceros silvestris
TGTTTTGGGTTTTTTGGTTGGTTTGGTTTTTCCTTTTTTTTTTTTTTTTTTTTTGAGTGTAATGAGGTTTTCAGTGCACAGATTTTTTAGCATATCATTCACGGGTGTCTCCATAGGTGTTCTAGACCCTATAAACGTTTATGAGTTCAGTAAATCCTCATTTCAGAACACAAAATCATCACTTGCCACGATCAAGAGCAAATGCACCAACTGAGGAGCGGTGCTTCAATAAGCATAAAGTGAGCATGCTGTGCTTCCTCTGAAGTTTCTCCTGAATTAGAAGAAATTTCCAGAGAGCTGAACCATAAATTTGAGCAATTAACGTCTGTATGCATTCATTAGCCTTCAGATGGTACACCAGGACGCAGCCATACAGCCCAAGGTGCGCTTCAAAGGATGTTACTCCGGGTATTGTAACAGAGAAGGTAACAGGTAACAGCTGAGAATTAGGATACAGACAGACTTTTATCACCAACATGCCAGGGGACTTCAGTGGGGGAAAAAAGGGAGCTTTTAGTAAATCAATAAGAACAAAATAAAAGCCTTCTTCATACAATTTTCTCATTTTCCACCACTCTGTTTCTCGAAATCAGTGGAATTTACAGCTGCTTTCTCTGGATACTATTGCT
>NW_010433120.1:0-28080 GCF_000710305.1 Buceros rhinoceros silvestris
AAGGAAGTCTAGCCCAAACCGGGACACCTGTGCAGTGGAGCTTTCCAGAAATATAGTTGGGGGGTGTATGTGTGAAAAATACTGCGAAGACAGCTACCTTATCATGCTATCAGTTGTCTACCTGTGTTTGCTTTCCTGTGGAATCCAGTTCATTATCAATGCTGGAAGCTTTTTTGACGAATGGTAACTTTATTAACAATTGCAGATTTCCTCCTATTAAAGTGATAGGAACTAGATAAGTACTGATACCCAGAGTCCTATTTCTCCCCTGCTCAAAATTTCAAATATTGAAAAGATGGTGAAATTGAAAATTCCTAATTAATAGTTTTGAGTACAGCTGACAACATTTTATAAAGTGAAGGAAATTCTAATCAATGATGTGAAATGGAAATAAAATAGAAACAATTTTTTTTTTATTTTGCTATGAAATAAGCTGAGACAAAGATCTTAAAAAACCTCTCTAGTGACTTTTATTAAAATTTAAGAAGACACATATAATCAGTTTTATGGATTCAGAGGGAAAAATAGAATTCACTGAATCTGTGGCTCAAATACATCTCCAACTGCATACAAATCTTAAAAATTAATCTGATTAATTAATTAATCTAGTTAATTAAATTAAAATCTAATTAACTGAAAATAATAAATACCAGTGCAATTAAAACTAAACGAGAATGAAAATGGTATTTATAGCCTGGCTTTAAAGTACTACATAACTGACAAGGTGTGTTTAGAATTATTATTAGCATAAATAAAGTAGCTTAATTGCTGTAGGTGGACAGGAATTCATCTCTCTGGAATTCACACATTCCTGCAGGCCTACATTAGTAAAAACTCTGCCATCACTGTGAGCAAATGCCATGATATGAAAGGAAGTCAAAACATCCCTATTACAACATTTTTTTTGTATTTTGCTTCCAGACTAAGAACCATCTGTACAAAATTAATTCTATGTTTGACAGCCGTCAAGAACTTTAGACATCTTGCCATAATGCTCCCAAGTATGTCTCTAGAATGTCAAACAGAAAGTATGGGAGAGGAGATGGAAGCTGGTATTTGAGCAAAAACAGTTGTCTGGAGCCAGGGGATCTCCACTTGCTCTTTAACAAAACTCCTTAGGAGAATTCTTGAATAATTCAGAATATTTCCTTCTTTAATCAGCTAAATCTTGAAAGTTTAAAGAAGTCCAAATGGAAGTCCAAAATGGAAGTCCAAAAAATAGTTATCTGTGACTAGACAAATTTAAACACTTTGGAACAGCTTTATTTTTGTTATGGCCTCTTTCCTTTAAAACATGGCCCTCCCCTCAGAACCCTGCAAATTTTAGTCTTCAACACACAGAAAGTTCATAAAAAGGGATAATATGTGAAAATGTCAATAAATTCTATTAACTTTTGCTAAGGTAAATTTTCTTTAAAATTACCATTTTGCAATAACAGTTTGGTTTTATTGATGAATTATTAAAAAAAACCAAACCAACAAACCACCACAACACCAAAAGCAAAAAAAAAAAAAAAGTACCCACAGGTTATTGAAACCAAATACCATTTTGCAATAACAGTTTGGTTTTATTGATGAATTATTAAAAAAAACCAAACCAACAAACCACCACAACACAAAAAAAAAAAAAAAAAAAAAGTACCCACAGGTTATTGAAACCAAATGAAATAAGTTCTAAAATATGCAGTTGTCATGGGAAGGGATTCCGTGTCCAGCTGCCCTTTCCAGCCACGTCAGAGGGAATCAGTCTCCTAGGGAACTATCCTGCTGATGGGAATCCCAACCGAGCCTCAGAGTTTTTACAGTATTTTTCTATAGCACATACACCATGAGCCTGGATATTTTCTTTAATAAAAAGGAAGAACTGCATCCCTCAGCTGTCTTGAAAAAATTGGCAGCCTTTCCTGACAGTGAAGGTAACTGAAAACCATATCACAAAGTAAGTAACAAATGACTACACTCTGGAACTGGACCACTGCCTGCTGCTTTGGGAGCATAAAGCCAGTTGCAGAGCACAGCTGCTACACACGTTTTTAATTTGTTCCTGCTTAGAAGACTGGTTTTTAAACACAGGTAAAAATGAGAGAAAGATGGCCTATTGCAGACACACCCAACATTATCTTGGAGATGGTAGCCTGCCTGCAGATTTTTAAATCCTCTTTGCTCTAACTGTAGACGGATCATAATTTCGTTGTATTCTAGACAGTATGCTTAACTGTAAGATAAGTAAAAGTCAAAGTAATTGTAAGAGAATTATCGTGGTTGTTTTAAAAAGCTGGTGTCTAGAAATAAAACAGTACATTCCTTACCTTGTTTTAAGCTGGGTACCTTGGATATTCAATACTCAATGCTCCTTTGTGAGCTTGTATTTTGTATAATACAGATATTACAGATATTACTTAACTATAACTTATGCTAGTTTTGTTAGTGGGGTTTTTTTTCCCCCCCAAAATCGTACAGATTTCACTCTGGAATGTAAAAACTTTGTTTGAAAAAAAATACCAAATTCTTACTCGTATCAGTGTTTCTCTTTAAGGGATGCATATGTCTGGGATCTGATTTAATTAACATAGCATACATCTGATTATATTAAATCATTAATGATTAAAACCCAAACATCAGACTTAATTTTTTATTAACTTTATCTATTTACATTACATCAGAAGTACCACTTTGATTGTATTCTCGGTGAACTCTCAAAAGCAGTGGCTGGATGACTGCACATCTCCCCACTTTGATCCGGGCCATGCTGGGCCCTGTAGCAAGAGAGATTTTCATCAAAGGGAAGGGCTTGGATCTGTCCAAGGAATAACAGAATGACTCCAGCTGCAACAGTTTCATTGCAATGCCCCTATCCTGCATAGATTAAAATTTATGCTTATGCTTACATAAGCACTTGCTTATACATGTTCCCCCCAGAAATCAGTTTTCCTAAAATGTCAAGGACTGGGTTGAGGTTCAAGGTCATTTCCTGCTTGAAAGCCTAAGGCTATAATAAATCAAAAAAATTGGTCCACCCCAGTACCCAAAAGGCAGTTTACACTATAACCACACCAAACCCCGCTGCTCAGGTGAGATGTCACTCACATAATATTCTGACTCCAGTTACTGCTAGCTCTCTAATATATAATGACATAGATGTCTTACACCACAAATAATTTCAACCTTCCTGAATGTAAATAAGATTTATTTTGTAACACAGCACAGACATATGGGGAAATTTCATTTTAGACTATACTTAAGAAGTTCAGAAGTATAAAACATGCACCAGGAAATATCCGTTCTATATATGGATGTGTATGTGGCAAAGGAAAGAAAAACTTGCTACTGGGCAGGACAATGTTACAGGATTTTTATACTAATATTAAAATACAGAAGAGATTGAGACTAGTAGATAACAGTTTTTGTGAGAGTCAATTAATTAAAATGAAAAAGCATGTATGATAGCTAGCCATCTGCCATCAAGGGAACAAATTTACCTGGTATTAATTTTGGAAATAAACACAGAGCTGAAATACCAGATTGCACATGGCAAACTTGGAGAACAAAATTACTCACGTGCAAAATGAAGGAATATGTCCTTAACATCTTTCACATAGCTCTGCTGTCTGGAAGTGAAAACAGGCTAGAGTTTGTTAGGAATGGATGTCTCATGCATACAGTGTACAGCTACCTAATATTGTAAGACTATCAGCAGCTTGTGATCTATCTTTTGGCTTGACTTTGACCAGCACCTGGTTCAACCCGGGATCCTGGGAAGCCAGGATCTACCATACATAGCAAGTAAGGTTTTTTTTAGGTATTGGCAATCAAACTCAACAATATCTGAAATCATATTGACTATATGTCCACAATATCTTAAAATCACAACATCAGGCATACTGAGAAAAAAGCATACTGGCATTTTACAGCTTTGAAAAAGTACTAGCTTTCATGCTTTTGCTGATTCATGCTGTCTTTGAAGTCTCTCTTTAAAACAAGAAACAAAAATCGTAACAGAGCTATCCACACAGTTCTCTATTTGCATTTAGGATAATATTGAACAGCGTCAGGAGAAATAAAAAAGCATCCAGAAATGACCTGAGAAGAGAGCCGGTAAAGCTGCTTCTGCCAATAGCTATCATATGATTTATTACCCACGAACACGCAGTGAAGCCATGTAGAACAAGGTACACAAAAAGCCGTAATTCTGACTGCGTTCATGCTTTATGCGTTTTAAAATCCCTTATCCACTTATCTGAAATAAGAAAGCGACCTGGTTCCCAGTGGCATTTAGATTCCAAGGAGCATTCAGGAAAGGTACGATGTTTTGGATGAGAATAGTGAGTTTAGTCAGCGGAATTCAGCTGTTCTGTATCTGATTGGTTCTAGATGGTTATGAAGTCAGTGCGTCACTAGTGCTTAGTGATTTCTAAGCATTTGGAGTATTAAAATTAATGTTGGGGTTTTTTTTCTTTATCTAAGTCAATATTACACAACCAAGCAAAAGTATCATTTCTCAGTCTGTGTAATATTCTATGAAACACAATGATTTCTTCAACAGCAATAAAAAGCATTATAAGGCTATTTTTAGTTCAAATTAAGTATATTTTAACTAACATGTTGCAAATTCTTTGATTTCATGCTTCCTCTTTGTCACTACCTCTCCTTTCCCTGCCGTGTTTATTTTTCTTTCACTCCTATAGCAAAACACCTGGTGAGTGTATGGTAAGATGATAGGCTTGATACTATACTGTGAATGATGAAGCATCACTTTCAGCACTATGAAACGTTGCCACAAAACATATTTTTTTAATTCTCCAACATTTATCTAAACAATTTACAGCACTGTTTGTCCAGAAATAACAGAAGGATACCCAGTAAAATTACTAAGATCAAAATTCAGCTTAGTCTCATGAAAATTCTGTTAATAAGGGTAGGAAATGCTACAACAGCAATTTATACATGGAAAACGTGAGAATGAAGGAAAAAAAATTGGAAAAGAGGTGGAGATTGTAATGCTGCACAGTCACTGGACTTAGAATTTACAAATGAGCTGGTGCAGTCAGCAGTTAACAGACTGTAATAACTTTGTGGGTGCCCTTCTGTTGTCTTATGGTCCAGTAGTGGCCCACAGGCCATGGGCTGAAAAACGCTTCTGTAGAAATTGAACAAACTTCAAGCATCTGAGCGATTGATCTCTCACACATGCAAACACCCACACGCTATCTGTCTCTATTTTTTTCCTTTGAAAATTAAATGTCAATAAGATATTTTTAGCTGTTACTTTTTAATGTTAATGGCAGAATGGTACTAACAGATGATCTCAACATTTCCTACAAGATACGCATGGCTTTGATAAACGTGCATCATTGGGTAGCAGCCAGAATCTGACAACCTTTTTCATTCCTTGAACACTGTTTCTTTGTACAACAACTCCATTTATTCAAATGAAGATACTCATGGAGTTTTTAGTTTTTCAGTTCAGAAGTACTGGAATTTAGCCCTTTTGAGACAGGTAAGGCTTCATTTTTCACTACAAATTTTCAGTCTTATTTTTGAAAAAGAGAAACTGCTGTTGGTTTCCGTGAATTAAGGACTGCAGAACTGGGTCACAGACTTGTCTGGATGACTTGTGAGAAGCTACCAATGTGAATTCAAACTTTACATGGCTTATATAAGGGTCGTCCATTCGTGAACAACAACCCCTACTTTCCACACCTCATTAGTCCAACTCCAAACTTGAAGAGGAAATGCAGTTCTTTGAAATGTTCTTTTGGTAGGAGCTCATATTTATAAGCAAACAACCTGCTGCTATTACAGGCTTTTTAAAAAATAATCTAAGTTTTGAAATATGGAGTTCTAAAATGTCATCAACTTTCCTGGTTCAGCTGAACCCAAAGGCTATTCTCCCCCATAAGTCAAAAAATGTCAACTGTCTTTGAAGATTCGGGAGGCAAAATCAAATGCATCTGGAATTAAGTCAGTTCTTAAGTGCGGCACTACTTAACATAATCAAGTGTATTGCTTATTCTCAATGTTTGCCTCTGCACAACTGCAGGTCTCTGAGCATTGCTTTTGATTCCACTGGAACTTTGTAATTATTCTTAGGGGGTTTGACCTCAAGAAATCACAAACATCCTTAACTTATCACAGCTCCCAAGGTTACAATACTGTAATTCCATCATGCAAGAATCAGGACTTCAGTGCCCAATTAATGTCAAGAGAGGTAATTTCTACTTTTCTTCTGATTTTTCAAGACAGAGGAGAGAACAGTCCTCAACCTGATCCCATATAAGGATTCCAGCCCTCCAAAGACATACTTTGCTCCTTCATGCTTAGTGCTACAGATTTAATCCTTTTCCATTTAAATCAACGGGCATGCATTTACTATAGATAAAGCACCAAGGAAGTCCAATTTCTGTGTGCAATATTGATGGAAGAGCTCAATGTGTTCATGTATCCCTGTATCAGACCCTGTAGGTCTGGGCACCGCATTCTAGACAAAACTAGTGTAGACTGTACAGCACTAGATTACCTTTTGTGGCTTGTAGAATAAGTGATGCAGTCACATGGTAGATATCTTTGGGTTTTTTACCTGTTTTGACTTTAACCTTGATGACTAAGACGGGGTTCATTGCATCAGCCATATCAGAGTGTTTGAAGTAAGGACAGCTCTCCAAAGGCTTCTACACCTCACGTCAATCTACACTAGCATGTACAGCTCTCTCCAAGGTCTCCTGTAAGTAAGCTACCCAGGAGAATATTTTGACAAGCAAAATAATAGACTTCAAAGCACATATTAGACAAAAGTGAGTAATTGTGTAATACTTCTGTTTGCAAAGTATGACATATGAACAAAGTATCTTACGTTGCCTAAATTACATTTTTGTCTTTCTTTCATAATATTTCAAGATTACAGCTAATTGAAAGAAATGGTTTAATAATTTCTAAGCCATACTCCTCAAACTCATATTATCAATAACATTAAGGCTCATTTATTATAATATTGCATCTAGCAAGGGTAGCAAAATTGGAAGGGATTGGTACTATTCTGTGTACATCTCAGCTGTTTAAAATTAGATGAGTTTGTTACTTACATGAATGAAAAGAAAGTTTTCCATTTCTACTCTATTTTTTTAACATTTCTTTTTGCCTTACCTAATAAATATTTATTTCCATTTCACAATGAACATCTCTCAGCCTAATAAATATCAATTGTAAACTGGTGGCTAATGGATGGGATGCAATGCCAAAAATGAAATATATTTCCATGAACTGAATTGTTCAAAGAAGATGGAAAAGAAAACATGGTGACAGAAGGTGAAATAAAGAGTGGTCGTAAAAAAATGAATCACGTAGAAGTAAGAGGGAATTTTCAGAACTAACAACTGGGGTTTTTTTCCACTTGATTTCTTAATAATTTTTCCAAGAGAACATAGAGAACAAAACCTTAGTATGATTAAAAAGTTGATTAAACATTTATAGCAAAGATCTATATATTATAAAATAAAATACTTGGTTTTGTGGAAGAGAAGCACCGAAATCATATGTAAAACTACAAGAGAACAGGACGAAACAAAAGATATGGGAAGGAGGAAGGCTGACATTCATGGGAAGACTGAAATATTCCTGAATTCCCAGTCTCTGGTGATGGCCAACATCAACATCCTGATTTTGAACTACCTGAAACATCTGCAACCAGTATTTTTGTGAGCTAACCAAAAGGCAGGTTTAACAGATTTACTTCACTTGCATTTCAGACTGGTAGAAACTTCATATGGCTGGTGAAGAGTTTCCTATGTCTAGCGGTTAAGTATATTTCAGTTCTTTTTTTGTGATTTCCCAAATTTCTGTCACATCCATGCACCTTCTAACAAATCTCTCAGTAAGCATCAATTTCTGTCTGATAAAAGACTACTCATTCATGTAGTTTTACGCTTTTCCTTGTATGATTCACATGTCTCAGATAAAGGTAATTCACTTTCTTCAGTGCTAAAATGGTAATCACAATATTTATCTGAGGGGTTTTTAAAACATTTTTATGGATGTTACTGATGATAATAATTTGTACTACAGTAGTACCTAGTGTGGTGCCCAAAAATTAAGGCTTAGTTATGCTACATCATACACAAACACAGTAAGAGAGAATCTCTATTGAAAAAGATGACAACAATTTTAAGGCTGTTTTGAAACTTTATTAAAATGCCCTGAGATTCAATGATAGGACACATCTTACAAATGAAAAGTATAAATGAAATAATAATATAACTAAATGAAATCTTTTAATAAACTAATTTAGTCTACTAGCAAGAGCCATGCAGGACTTCTCTCTTCTGCAGCACAAAAAGATTTTCTCCCTATGCCATTTCCATAATTCATACAGCAGCATATGCATATTTGAAGTGTGTTTTTCATTTTGGCTTTAATTCAAGGTGTTTTATCAAAGAATATTCCTCTAGAAAGAATGTTTTACATTTTATGTCCTTTATTCTTCCAGAAGAGCTAATCAATGTTTATTATGAACCTTTGGAGTATGTAAATAAACATAACATTAGGCTTCTGTTTCGTTGATTCTCCTCTAGAATACACTTTACAAAAAATCTAAAGACAGTCAGACTTTTATGGATTTTTTTGTTTGTTTTTAATACACAATGAGGCTTGTCAGGACTTTCTTTTGATCACTTAACTATGTAATACTGTTAAATCACACTCCATTATCAACAGCTCAACTACAAAGATGTTGCCTTCGCTTTCATAGCAGTGATAGTCACTATGGTCCTCTTAAAATATATCACATGGACCCGTGAGGGCAATATGGAATTTGTAAGTCCAGCAGACTTCCAGATGAGTGTAGCCAAAGGGAATCTACTGCATCTGTCTTACTGTGGTACAAGGAGGAGAGCAATGCAGCGTTGACTGTGCTGCAAATAGCTGCACGTACCTAGCTGGAAGGGAGAAAAGGTGAGAACAGAGCTTGTGTGCCATGTTCACTGTGCGAGCTGACAAGGCAGGTGTGTGCCTGTTATTTCAGGACTGAATCCACTGTTAGTTTTATTTATATAGCTGCCATGCCTGCTGCCCTCCCTTTTGTTTTTCTTTTAATAGAGAAGAAATCTTGTTACTCAATTTGCAGAAGTAAATCTGCTTGGGAGCATGTCTGCTCCCAAGATCTTCACATTTTCTCTTCAAGTAGAGCCAGTCTTATGGGGCAGAAATTAAGTTTCTGTGACAACAAGTGTTCTAAAATTCACCAAATTTTAAATAATAATACACGATCGCTTTGTAGGCACACATATTTTTGAGCTGAAGCTTGAAGAGGGCTGCTAGCTTCTAAACAGCTGTTTGGTTTCCTAGAACCATGCTTTCCTCCAGGGTAGCACAAATTTCAACAGATCTACACCAAGATCTTTAGGCAGAAAAATAATTAAATAAAAATAATTAATAAAATGAAATTTTAGATTAGCAAATCTCTGCCTGTGATTTCTAATCCTGCCACAGGCACAAAATTAAAATATATTATGGTTATGGAATGCCAACCTTTGGCTCATTTACATTTGCATTAACACAATTTGAGGATCAGGTAGATGTCTTTTTTACCATAATATCCTGCTTGTGGATAAAATGCAAAAAGTTCATTTTTAAAATATTTGTACTAAGGGAACTATAACTATTCATCACTCCGTAGTAAGTTTCCAGCCATATTAATTTCATGTACCCAAGATAACCATATACTACCTGCAACTTTTTGTTCAGACAATAGTGACTTCACGTAAGTAGCACATGTACTATAAAAAGAGGCCACAAGAGAACTTCTATAAACTCAGTTCCCTGGTTTTATGGAGATTTATCAATAGGAACCAGCCATAGCTCTAGGCAAATAACACAGAAAAAGCCTCTATGTTGCAAGAGCATGAGGGTTATAAAGTCAAGCACATAGGAATTAGGAAACGCTGTCCCTAAAGTAGCCTGCATAACCTCACTTTGACTTTCTTTTGCTTGAGCAATTGTACACGATAATGCTGAGGGCCAGAGAAAAGCCCATGAGGACATAAAGGATCCTGGACTCACTCTAAGGTTTGATCAAGGCACAGTAAATAAAGTCTGAAGAGATTTAGTCTAGGGTGGCCTGGGACATCGAATGCAGCCTGCTGGAGGCTTCCATTAAGACCACAGCGTTTTCCCCAGAGCAGATGAGGCTGCTCAGCAGCTAGCATTGCTCAATTAGGCTAAAAGGCTTCTCCTGTCTCCTGCCCTGTAACACCCAGAGCTGGGATGTGGCAGCAGCTGACAATGCCTCTGGAGGACGAGCAGCACAGATGGGAAGATGCTGCAGCTGCTGGGGCCAGCGCCCTCACGGCTCCCCGCAGGAGAGGCAGCAGTAGCATGGGAGACCAGGGCAGCCTGGCTTTCCAGCATGGCAGGGATTCAACTGTGACAGCTCAGCTCCCTGTCAGACCATGGATGTCGCAAGAGACTGCATTTGGCAGAAGCTGCTGCCCAGAGAAAGGCGGCCAAGGAGTAACCAAGCATGGAAGCTGCTATAGTGGAGATGTGAAATGTGACACAACATACAGTTGGGTGCCAGGATCTTGATCCAGCTTCAACTCAGTGTGGTTTATCCTGAAGTTTGTGATTAAATTACTCATAATTTATGCCTTAATTCTGTGTTTTCCAGTTTCTAATCTCTGTTGTCAGCCTCTACACTATTCCCCCCGACCCTCAATTTCCATCCTAGCTTCCTTATCCAGCAAATGCCCAACTTCCTCTCTGGTCTCTGGTTTTTCGTAACAACTTCTCTCCCTCTCAGCTTTCAATTTTACTTGCTTCCCTTTTGCCAAGCCTCTTTCCAGTATTTTCTTCCACTGACATCTCTTCTCAGGTTACAAAAGACAAGGGAACTGTGTCTTCTGCTCCTGGTGCCTTGGGCTGGAACAAGATCTCTTTAGTCTGCATGAAGGGTAGTACGTACTGATTTTCTTTTCCCCACCAAATTTACAGCTTAACAAAACTAAATAATTTTTTTCTAATGAAGACAGGAGAAAGTACTTCTCTGCCATCAAAGCAGCACTTCATCTAAGGTTCTAGTGCCTACTATAAAGTATGTAGGTTCAAGCTTGTCTTAACCTATATATTCTTGGAGGAGAAAACATATTTTCTACTAAATTCATTCTCTAAAACAGCTGAATCATTCTGGTTGACACTGGAAAAATACAGCCTTGGGCAGATACCTGACAATGCAATTTTCAGACTGAGTGACTAAAGTTTTAAAAAGCTAAGAAACCCTGTTAGCAAGTTCTTGCAGTGGGATGCATTGGACAGCCACACATACAAGCTTTACTAACAACTTTAACACGCTATGCAAAAGCACTTATTTATTTCAGAGAAAAAGCCTTTTCAGATATCAGCAATTTACAAAGACAAGCCTCCACATAAACTACTATTATCTCTAAGACTAGAGAGTCAACACGACCTCAGCCCTAGGTCTGTACAGGTGATTATCTCCATGGAGCCAGTATTAAAACCATAAACTATTTCTATTTCCAAAATAACTTACCTTACAATATTCTGCTTATAACCTCCCTTATCATTACCAACTAGTAATTTCAAAATGCTACCTAAGGGCAACTAAAACTGGAAAAACAAATACAAAACATATGCTGACTTTGATGTTGTTGTCCCTCTGGTTCCTGTTAATATTTTGGAGAAAAACATCTTTGAAAACTAAGCAGAGAGAAAGAGAGTGAGAGAGGCACACATAGAGAAATGCTCACATTCTGAAGAAGCCAGAAGGCACCAGATAAAAGCTGATAAAAAGTAGGTCAGCTAATGATTCACAGCATCTGATGCTCGCAGAACACTGCTAGCAACAGCGGGGAAGAAGCAAATGCAGAAGCTAATGTCAAATTCTTTAATATAGTGGAAATGGACATAAGGAAAACTATTTGCTATATACACATCTGGGTATAGAAACTCTGCAGATGTTGAGAACAGAGCTTCCCTGATGACAATCTTTATTTAGGGTCCACTAGAAACTCAGTTTAGACCTGAGCACCCAACTTCTTCCAGTCTGGATGCTGAGACTGGTGATGTGGGGTCCATGAATACTCATGCTTTCTATAAAAGATTTTCTTCCTCCTCCTCCTCCTCCTCTTTCTCTCCCTTCCCCATTTTTTTTTTTTCCCCTGGCATCACTCAGGACAGCGAAAATGGGTGTTGCTCTCAGTAGCAGCCAAAGTGGTAACATCACCTTTGACAATAATGTATCTCAGTTTTATGTTGGCTGGTTTATCTATCTGATATTACTTAGGTTCACCCAGTGGTGGAATCAACTTCTTTGTAGGGTAGATAGCCAATTCAATAAATAAAGGTCAAGGAGGAAGATAACTCATTAGATAAAGATCCCTTTTGTGTTTACAGACACCCTTAAAACTGCTGACAAGGGCCAAAATCTTCCACAGGGAAAAAACATGCTCATTTATAAATGAAGCCTCTTGCAGCCTGATTCTACAATGAGCTTATTAAGAAGCTCAAGCGAGCTAATAGGAATATATAGCAATTTCAGTTGGGGATTTCAGTGTTAGAATGTGAAATCTCATTAGCATAAATAAAGGTGGCCTGAAAGTACAGAAGTCCTCACACTTTTTCAGTCAGCAATGCTGACACACAAGCTCGCGGATATTTTTCCCCTTTAACTCTTTGCGACTGCATAATAACCCTGTGGCAACTGCAGCAACTGCTTAGAAGCCAATGGAGATTAATTTATTTTAGCTATGTTTTAATGTCTTTTGTCAGCTTGAAACCAGGAGAGTCAGCTCTCTTTGACCAGCTGCTTTTCCCCAGACCACAGGCAAGGGCTCCATGGACCACAGTCTGAGAACCTGTGTGGCAGACGTTATTGATTGCACAGTTGCTTTTACATGGAGAGTGAAGTCTGTGACATTTATTACTGTAACAACACTTCTGTGCCAAATCCTTCATCTTGCTTTTTTGACAGAGTGTATATTTATATGAATTACAACCAACTCTTGAGCAATAAAGAGGTTTCATCAGAAAATCCAGTAACATTTAGCTGAAATTCCAGGATCCCAAACCCTAACCAGCTCCGGTTCAGAGACTTTGCCTTTTGAGAGGTGACATCAGCTGACATGAGCTCAAACCTTGTCACATCATCTCAGAGGTTAAGGTTCCTAAAAAAATTGTTCTATTTCTAAAAGTGTGAATTTATGGTCAATTTTTCTTTTCTATAAACAGAACTACAAACTCTAAAATAGAGCTCAGCCTTGTTTGGTTTATATAATCAAATCCAGGCACTAAATCTCCAATAGATTAAACTAAAAACTGATCAAAAATACTGTTATTTTAACCATTTTTATATATATTGAAAAATAATGCTAATCCTGTTGACAATGTATCTAGAAGAAAAAGGAGCACCTTAAAGCAGACATGTGCATTTTTCTTTTTGAATTATTTACACAAATACATAGAGCTTAAATATTTTTAAAGAACTAAAGTCCTGAAAAGCCAAAACTTAATTTAATATTTATTTTTATAATGCAAAAATATTTCAGTTGATCCCCGCAATAGTTTAAATTTGTTTGATAGAAAATATGTATTTTTTTATTATTCATTCCAACTCAGGACCAAAAAAATTGAGAAATTAAAAATTAATTTTGTGCCCAGATCTACTTAAATTAAGTTTATTGGGATATTCTTTTTGAATACTTATTCCCTCAGGATTCACTGGGCCAAATTAATTCCTATTAATTAATCTCCACTGATTTCACTGTGCCTTTTTCAAAGAAGGCTTGGCTTTTATTTCTTTAACATGTCAGCATATGCCATTAATATTTCTCAGCATTTAGATTAATTCTATTTGCTTAAAAATCGCTACCCAAAAAGGGGAGAGAAAAACCCCAAACATACTTTTTATTCCTGCAGTCTGAAAGGATAAAGTAGTTCAGAATCGTGTATTCAAAGCAGATCACAATCTAACCTTTGCTTGGTATGTGATAAAAATAAAGATTAAATGAAATATCTTGATGCACTTTTTTGATTAGTAGAAAATTTCTATTTTGATCAATAGAAAGTTTAGCCAGAAGTGTGTGTCTTGTTATCAGCACTCAGTCAGAGATATTATTTTCTTAAAATCCTTTTCATGCAGCTGAGTGCAAGATCACTGCAACATGAGTAATAATGCTTTCCTACATATTAGCACAACATTAGGGCATCATATTTTACTTAGAAAATGGTAAGACATATGCCACGGTCTCCTTCAATTTCTACAAGTGAGGCTATGAGTCGTTCCATGAAGCCCTTCACCACACTGGATTTGCTCTAGGCTCTTATCGGCAGCTGAAGAAAAATGGCCTGTGCTGCTCCCCTTTATACACGTGTGTAAAATACAGCTGTGAACTGACATGCTTTGCAGCATTAAGAATGGTGCTTTGGTGTATAAACTCTGTCAGTGCAGGCCTTTATAAAATGTTCCTCTCCGTCTTTCCTGTAGGCTACCTGTAGGTATTGGAAAACATCAATAATGTCTCCCTGGAGCCTTCTCTTCTACAGGCTGAACAAGCCCAGTTCTCCAGCCTATCTTCATAGGAGAGGTCCTCCTGCCCACTGATCATCTTCATGGCCATCCTCTGGACTAGCTCCAACAGGTCCGTGTCCTTCCTATACGGAGGGCCGCAGAGCTGAAAACAGTACTACAGGTGGGGTCTCACGAGGGCGAAGTAGAGGAGCAGAACCACTTCCCTCAACATGCTGGTCACACTTGGTGCAGCCCAGGATATTGTTGGCTTTCTGGGCTGCAAATGCACATTGCTGGGTCATGTTGAACTTCCCATCAACCAACAACCCCAAGTCCTTCTCCTCAGGGCTTCTCTCAATCCATTCTCCGCCCAGTCTCTCTTGATGCCCTGATCCAGGTGCAGGACCTTGCACTTGGCCTTGATGAACTTCATAAAGTTTGTACAGCCCCCCCTCTCAAGCCTGTCAGGATTCTTCTGGATAGCATCCCTTTCCTTCAGTGTGTTGACTACATCACACACCTTGGTGTCATCGACAAATTTGCTGAGGCTGCAGTCAGTGCCACTGTCCATATTGCTGACAGATGTTAAACAGCGCTGGTCCCAATACTGAAGCCTGAAGAGCACCGTTTGTCACTGATCTCCACATGTTCAACACTATCTCTCCATGCCTCTGTCTCCACAACCTGAACATCCATTCAGTTGAGGAAACACCTGAGCACTACTGAGTCTGAGGATCAAAGTTGAAACAGAGGTTGAATGCACAACGTGTGTGAATCTCCATGTATTGTATTAAAAAAAACAGAAAAATTAACATATAAAAAATTACTTAAGAAAAAATATTGACACTTATGATCCTGCTAGTTTCAACTTCAAAATGAAGCAGTCGTAGTATCTTCCTACAGGAAGAGATATAGAAACAGTAAATCATAGAAAGCATTAAAATACTTGAAAATTGATTCCTTTGCAGTCTAAGACACAGTCTACCCACAAGAATGCAACTGCTAAATACTATCTAAGATTTATATACAGTTTTCATTAAACTGTTAGAGCATGTAGTGGAAAAAAAGTTCTGGTGTTCTACAGAGGTACCTTGAAGCTACTGCAAAATGATTAATGGATAATATTAGCACAGTTATTGGCCTACATCTACAAAACGCTATGCACTTCCTAATACATGATAAATGTAACCAATTTATGTTACTTTCAAATACACTCAGAGAATCAGGGAGTTCTGAGCATCTTACTGGAAGAATCCTGGAAGTGTTACAGAAACAAGTACAGAAGACTGGACAGTAAAACAGGTGATCTTGCTTGAACTATAGAAAACATTTTCTGTGAAATAAGACCCCAAAAGCAAGCACACAGGTGACTTTTAGCTATAAAAGACCTATAAAATATCTACTATCTATTTAATTCAGCATCGTTAATAATGGAGAGACTTCAAGTAGCATAAACATAAATGCTGGGGATTATCTACCCCACAATTTTAGGGTGAAGAGGGTTTGATTGCTTTGGTTTTAATGCCAAAAAGAAAGAAGTGTACACGAGCAATCAGTAAAGACACGTTTCCTTTCTCTTAATTCAAGGTCAGTGTTCTAACCTTTAATTGTCTATACACTTCTAACCTTTGAACTTTTCCACCAAAACTGCAAGCAAGCTGAAAATAGAAATAGGTCAACATCACATATCCTTCATCAAAAGTGCCAAAAGCATCAGCTCTCTTTCTCCATTCCCAGATCTCTGATCGGCAGAAACTGGAAGCAGGGAAGTGTCGCTATGTACGTGGTCTATTTATGGCACTCTTTTTTTCATTGTCTTTGGTTGCCGCTGCAGAGAGGATATGGGACAAGATGGACCTCAGTGTTGAACTAATACAGCATTTGTTGTAAAGGTTTTCTCTGGACTCACATGTCTGCATTCATAGCATCTGATACAATTTACTCTCCTGGATGTCTTTCTTAGCTACACACTGAGGAAGGGGGTGATTAAGACAAATGAACAAATACCACTTTGTCTGATTCTATGAGCCCAACATTCAGGCAATTCCAGCAAAACTGTCTTAAGAATTGTTACTATTTACGGTATGCTGATATTATTGGAATGTCTATCCAGAATTAAGAAGACAGATGGAAATTTGCTTGTGACTTGAATCAGCCAGAACATACATACATATTTGGCATGACAGCGAGGCCAAACTCAGCTGAGAAAGTGGTGCATTGTGCTGTCCTTGCTGCCACATTACTGAAAATCACAAGAACTCCCATCACTTCAGAGTGTTTATATGTCTACCTCCAAAAATACTATGTAGAGACACTAAAGAATATGTACATTCGGTGATTCTCCTGTATGCCTCTTCATGTACATACTTGGAAGTTGTTAGATCTTTTAATAGTCACTTATCCATTGTGAAGAGGTTAAACAAATGGATTTTAAATCTTCTTCACCAGAAACCTTCCTAACTTACAGAGCCAAGTACTGATCTGTACATTTACCTATGCATTGAACTATCAAATATTATCACATCTTACTTTCTCAGAAGTAACTGGAAATAAGAAAATATCCCCACAAATGAATAAGTGAATCATCTTATGGAACTTGATGCTTTTCCATTATAGACAAAAGAAAAGCCCCATTGTCCTCCACGGTGCAAGATCAAGCTGCTGACAAACAGTACAATTGCAGAACAAAAAGAATTAAATCATCTTGGAGCTTCTCCCAACCATTCCCTAGGAAAAGAATTTTTTCCAAGCTCTTTTCTCCTGCCACTCAACACTTTGAATATTGCATATTCTGGGACAGATGAAAGATAGACGTGGAAGGTGGTATGAGCAGGACTTGTTTGTACCTTAACCTTTCTGGCATTCAGGAGTGTACAACACACAAGTTATAATAGCATGTATATTCATGTTATCATCAAAACTACTCTGGCCAGCAGTGTGGTTTGAAGTGATCTCTTCAGTTCATTGAGAAAGCAGAAATTGCCTCACTTTGCCCAGTCACAATATTTACATCCCAGTAAGGATGTACTTGGCACTTAGATGTAATTTTGAACATTGAAATCTGAAGAATTAAGCCTTCTTTATTCTTATTCTTTAATCTTTTTATTCTCTTTTAATATTGTGAAACCATCCAGCATTCACAAAACAGTTTTATAATAGCACCTAGACCCAGTTTTTCAAAGTGACACTCGTTCTGACTGGCACTGTTGGTGGTACTGCACCAAAGAACCGCATTCTTCCTTTGAACTCATTTGGACTCCTGAGTGTTGGAGGAAAGCACAATGCTTGAAGTCAGGCATGTGTTGTTTCTGGCTGTGCACTTTGGTATGAGACTACTCCCCAAATTGGCACAATCTAAAATTGCATGGCTTCCTCTTCTTGTCCCCTCATACCGTCCGTCCTTTTCATTCTTCTTAACAGCTTGGGTCCCTTTAACTCTTTAGAGACATGTTTTCAGCTTCTATTAATACTTTCACATTCACTCTTCATTCTGGTAACCTTGCCAGAAGCAGATTTTGTCAGGTGAAGTAAGAGATTAGCTTAGCTGATGTGAGTTGTACACAAGAGGCTCCAACAAGCACTAGTAGGCTTGTCTGACAAATGCAGGCTTAAATTCTTCTTTACTTCAGCTGGGTACAGGAGCAAGAGTCAGTCAGCTACTCACAGGGCAGTGCAATGAGACAATCAATTAAAATAAACACAGCTTGCGGCAGAATAAAGACACTGAAAGGTTAATATTTTCTCTGCTATCTGGTGCATAAATCAAACTCTCAGATATATTTCAGACATGGATTTTTTTTAAGGTTTTATGAAAACACCTGTATGGCTAACATGCTTTCAGAGGCAATAATGCAAAGGCTCGTGTTGCAGCAAACACAAGCTCTTGTGCCTGAGCAAATACAAACGTTCCATTGAACAGCACCTCAGATGCACCTCAATGTCACTGAGCAGCAAGAAAACAGCAAGAAAACAATGATGCTGAAAAACTCACCACTGCCTCCACTTATTTTCTTCTAGCCAGCTCCCAGACTCCCAAATATCAAAGAATAGGAGTATACAATATTTGACTTTAGTGCCACTACATCTTTCAGCTAAAACTATGTGAATCAGGACATTTATTCTGAAAGCACCATTCCTAGACCGTGTCACTCTGTTCTGTCTATTGATCTCATTTTGAAAACATGAAATGTTCTAAATTATTCTGACATCAGTAATAAAAATTCACCACGTGGACAATAATACCTGAAAGCACGCCTTCCTGTCACTCTTTTGATTTTGCAGGAATTTCAACCTAATATCCGGCTACAAATAAAGCTGGATATTTTTACAGCCCTGGCTGCAAAAACATGCTAATTTTGCCATTTCACAAGGTTCTGAAATTAATCCAGGTGAGACTCAGTAATTAAATTGGTTTTGCTTTGTGATTTTATGCTCATGCAACCTCCATACCCAAGTTAAAAGCCAGGGTCCTTGTAAAGCATTGTACTGAAATCAAAGGTGGGGGTTGGGGGGGAAGTCTGTCACCTTAGAGTTTTGTACAACTCTCTCCTTTGAAGATTTTTTTTTTCATAGTTCCAGTTTCAATGATATGCTGTACTGATAATTCCTTTAGCCAATATTACAAAAAGTGAAAGAAAAGGATAATTTTTTCTCCCTTCTTTTCGCTCTTGTTTATCTGTGATACTTGCAGCTTGGACAACTGATACTGATATACAAATAAGTCAGGCAAACTCTTCCCAGTTTCTAGATACTGCTAGAGAGGCCTTACCGGTTTAAGCTCTAGGAACTGAATGTAATGAAGCACGGAAGATGACAATCATCTGTGGGCAGCTGACTACTATTAGCTTCTATCAATTCCAATATCATCATGTGGTGACCAGATGCAAAAGCTGGCTAGCCCCACAGGGAGACAGCCAAAGGCTGAACCTTGGCGGGTGACTGTATCCGTTTTTGGGAAAAGGCCATTACTGCTGTTGTCCAGCTGGAACAGAAGACTCAGTCAGCTGGACACTCACCTGGGATAAGTATTTTCATCTGGACAGAAATCTGATGTTTCTTCCATTCCTGTCATTACAATCAGAACTTCCTTCTCAAGCACCTTATGAAGTTTATGCCTGGAAATCAAGCTGTTCATTCTAATAATTTCAGTATCTAAAGCACCCTTTCGCCCTCTTTTAGAGAGTCATCTTCATGTCATCAGCCACACTCCCGAGGAAAAAACTACCTGACAGGGTACGCAGTGATGATGGAAAGAGGGTACTTCTACTTAACTTTCATTTCTAGTGCAGGAGTGACAAGTACGGCACTTCACTTTTGGATTTCTGGTAACTGGATGCCTCTGTAAACAAAAAATTGAATATTGTATTTGGAGCAAAAGGCATCACCGTGCTGTGATGCACTGAAGAACATATTCAAAAAAGTCTTTCATAAAAGTCCTTCTTTGGCACACACACAAAAAAATCTTTAAATTACAATCTTTTAAAACTGTTATTTTTTTAAATATCACTTTCTTATCCTGACTTAGGTGCTAAGTAATTTCAACTTCATTTAGAATTGTCCACCACAGCTATATCCTCTATCACCCTATGGGGGCAGTTATGCCGCAGTCAAGTCACCAAAACTATTATAGACAAATGTTTTTGTGTTGTCATTACATTACTTCAGGTTTTATCTTCTATCGCTTTTTCCACCTTCCTTTTTTTCTTGAGTTCAGAGCAGCTGGTGCAAACACTTAATTCTTTCCTATCCATCTATTCCATAGGAATTGGTAGGGCAGATAAGCAATTAGATATGCTCCTCATGAGTGGTTATTATTTATTTGGAAGTGGTTTCTACTCACAATTTATTCCAAGCCATTTGTCATACACTTGTGCTCATGATTATGTAATTGCAGTATGATAATGCATTCTTTTTCTATAGAATAACATTTCCCAGCATTTGCTCCTAAATTGTGTTTACAACTACCCTACAAGGGAATGGTACTTTAAATAAGAAAATCAATTATTCTTAAAGGATATCTTTAATTGCTATAATTGCGATAATTACATGAAACATATATAAATGAAAAAATGTGTGGGAGGTAAATAAGCTGGCAAATTTACAGCACTTATACATGAGGAATGGGTTAAAGCTCTGATTCATATCTATACATATTGGAATCCAGCTCTGTGGCGAGATTTGCATTTTTGTAAAATACATCCAAACACAAACAGGATGAACCACGCTTCAAATGGAATGAGAATCCCTGTTAAGTAGCTCTGATTCCCTTTATTTTTCCTCCGGTACTGGCATGGCACCTTCTGAATCTTAATCTCTGAATCCCGCACAGTTGTTTCCTCTGGCAGAGGCTTCATCTATTGGGAATTAAGGCCCTGATCCTTTAAGGAATGACATGCATTTAAATGGTCAGCCCATGCCAACAGCAGGATAAGGGATTCTGCAAAGTTAAGCCTTTGCAAGTCTTTTTGGGCTTGGGGTGTGAACCCAGAAAGTAAATGCCCAACATGTCCAGTGGTGCTGGCTTCAGTGATTTATTCTATTACAGCACGGAGCAGCCTGCCAGATTCTACCAATCTTCTGCCTTTATGAAAGCTGCCTTCCGCTCCACAGTGCCACGACCACCACCGCCACTCTGAGAGCAGTGGGCTACCTTTGCATCAGTCTTACAAGACTGATATAGAAAGGAGGAGGCAGACTGTGTAAATCTTTCCCAAAAGTCAAGGGAGAGGGCTCAAGAACTGTTGGATTTCTACTCATCAAACAAGCTCATACTGCATGTCTGCTCCGCTGCAGAGTACTGGTGTGTATGGTGCCTGTGGGAAGGAGTGAGGCTGTCTTTCCCGGTATATAGTTCCCCCTCCATAGCACAGGACACAGCTGACATGGAACAATTGATCATTTTAGTGAAAATTGAACTGTTTTGTAGAAGTGTCTCTGCTAAAAAATGAGAAGAAACTGCCCACATCCTGAAGTGGCATCCCTGCCCATGTACTGACAACTTAGGAACTCCTTTTCTTCCTACAAGCAGAGCCTGAATCAAGTCAGAGATGTGTTACTTTGGAAATCCAGCGATTGTCACTGAAGTGAAAACACCATCAGGCAGCTTTTCTTTCTTCTGCCCCAGAGAGACATCTCTCAGGCATATTGCTCAGGACATTCTGGCCGCGATGCTGACCTAACTATTGGCCACATACATTAATGCTGTTATAAATTCAGTTTTCTTTTTGATGGTAGAACACAAAGGTCTTTATAGTCCACAAAGATTTGCCGTATCATTAAGAATATATGTCTTAATACATGGCGAGGGACACTGTGCTGTACAGCGTGAGTACTGCCATATGCTGGGAATTGGTTACTGTATCAAAACTGCACACAGGGCCAGGAATTGAAGCTTCCCGCAGATACATTTATTACTAAAAAATGTACTGCAGTTTTGTTTTTCTCTCTCCCTCACCAATCTACCTACTGAAGTCTTAATGATTACAATATATTCTCCCATTTTATTCCAAAGAAACTTCTCTAGTTTAACCTTAGCTGGAACTATTCATCCTTCCCCCAACTTTTATTCTTAATTTCATTTTCACACTTCGGTGATCTTCCAGTGCATTTGTATTTTACCAAGAATTTCTCAACTATTTTCATATCAACTGTTTTTTATTATATTTTTGCAGCTTTAATTTTATTTTTTTTTAAAGCAGATACTGCTGCAGCATAGGAAAGGCTCTAAAAAGCCTGTAAACAAATTTAAATTTAGAACAAAAAGTTTTCAGCTCCTTCAGCTGCATACTGCTGATTTTTTGCCATATAACGAGTTCGTCAATTAACTTTTTCATTTGGATGCTGCTCCCTACTCTTGGGCACTTCCCACATGAACAGCTCAGAGATGCTACAGTCTAGTGATGCACACCAAATGATATAACATATATCTTGACTCATGACTGAGGTTCACCTGCTGCAGTTTTCATCCTACACTTGTTCTTCCTGTATTTTAGTGAGAATTTTTGTTGTTGTTGTTGTTATTTTGAGACTTTATTGTGCTTCATTTTCTCTCTCTTCCTCCTAAACCTGAACAGCCATAGAAGACCTGCTTGGAATTTCTATATGACATAGTAGAAAAAGATGCAAAAGAATGAGCTGTGCATCTAGTGCTCCCCATGGACCCTGAGTCCTCTCCTGCCCTCCATCCGTTCACTGAGATAACAAGCAGTATCAACATATGTTTCCCTCTCCTAGTTAAAAAGGACATCTACCGTGTTTCTAAGGATCCATCCCTTTCTCATTCTGTCCCTTAATAGAACTGCAAAGAGTCAGGCTGTACCTTATTTCAGTTTTATCTTGCACAACTGCCTGCGTGTTTATTTAGTTGTTTGCACCTGTTATTGAAGAGTTCCTGTCTCATTCATTTAATCAGACATATTTAAAGTCTAATATAAAGCTCCACAAAGTTAGTAGGGCCTTTTCAAGGGATTTGTATCACAGAATCACAGAATCATCTGTTTGGAAGACACCTTTAAGGTCACTGAGTCCAACCATTCACGCTGCACTGCCAGGGTCATATCAGTTGTCTAATAAACAAATTCACATAATTTTTGTCCATGTTTCCAAATTTGTTGAAAAATAATTGATTTTACATTCTGCTCAAACTTAAGTATTTTAAACATTTTGTGGTGGGCTTGAAATTCTGCATTTTACTCAAGGGTTGTTGGAATTATATTATTTTTCTCTGTTTATGCAAACTTTTTACAGGTTAATAATTAATTATATTGTGTTGCCCTTCAGATTGATATCAGACCCTGACTTCACAACAGATTAAACAGCAGTCATGGACCTTTAGTTTGATGTGCCTACTTGACAATTTGAGAAATTCTGATACAACTTATTTTTGTTCAAAATCAGAGACTTTCTGTTTCAGTATGCAGACTCCATCTTGAGCTTGCATCTTGTCAGCCTTCTCTTCTGCCTTTCTGTTGGTAACTTGTGCTAAGCAATAGAACGTCTCCACTTCTGTGATACTTTACTTAAGGGGTAACACTCTCACTAAAGCATGTTTAAATTCTGATCTTTTAGAAGAGGCAATTAAATATTACTCACTTGGGAGGAAATGTAACTACAGGTCTCAGAATAAACTGAGGTTAATAATCGGCAGGTTTCTTAGCCAGAAGAGAACAGAATTTTCCCTGTTAAAGAAATCGTGAAAGAGAGAAGGGAAGGGATCCCGGGATTCTTAGAGAAAACTTCAAGTCTAATTGAAAGATGCTGAAGGTGAAAAAGAGAAACATGGAAAAGTACTTTGTTTTCTCTAACTTAAGCTAGCTAAAGCAAAGAGTAAATCAGCTTTTGAAAACTTAACAAAGCCTATGTGCCTATTATTTCCCATGTTGCATTCTTAATGAATAGTACATAAGCACAGATTGCTCACAGAATTGGAGCTTTAGCAAAAGGCTTATGATTCCTAATTTCATCTCTGTTCAGGAAAATATACATAAGTCCCATAACATTTTATAATTGGGCTCTAATTCAACTCCCTCGTTAAGTGTTTTTTTGAAAGAAGGATTTTATTGGAGAAACTATGGTAAGCCATTGGTCTGGAAGTTAGTATTCTGTCCATTAAGCACCTTGAGCAAACCTTTGTTCTAGCAGTGAGTAGCAGTTTTTATGTTGGTTAGGAAATATATCATGTATTAAATCTTTGTATATTAAGTCCAAATAGAGATACTGTCTTGACAGGCTTCCTTTGTCCTCCGAATTTTCATAGAGTCCTCTCCAAAGCCAACATATATGTAAATAATTTGCAGTAAAATTGTCAACAGACAGTAGAAGACATATCACATTTTTATGGCATACCACAAATAGCATCATGGCAGCATGTAAACACAGAAATGTTCAAAACTTTTGCTCTCTTCATGAGTGAAAGACATCTCTGAAATTTGTCTGTTTTTCTCTGCTCTTTAGTCCCAAGTCTGTGGCTGCATGTGCAGAATCTAGGATGGGATTATTAAGAAATGCGTTGGTTTAGTGCAATGGTTGAGTAAACCTCAGCAACTGTGACATTCAATCTCTTTCTAGGAAATATTTAACAAATGTAGCAGAGCCATTTCCAGTGAATGGAAAACAAAGATTTATTTTTTCTATGGAACTGCTAGGTAACACCTTTCAAAGCTGAATAGGTTTGAAAACCTTTGTGTGAAATTGGCTTACATAACTCCTTTAAACGCTATAAATGTATACAGACTGCACATACTTTGAGATACAATCAGAACAATTACTTTCATAATTAATAAGCCTATCTAATGATGGATAGTAAAAGCATTTTTAATGCATTCCAAATTCCCTTTTAACAAATGTAAAACTACACATTTTTGAAGATGTTTTTCTTCTACCTTCCATTAATGTGTGTGGTTTTCTTGCTGGATTTTAAATGATGCACTAGAGCAGCTTTAAATAGAAAAGTGGAAACTGAATTACAAGACTGGTGTCCAAAACTCATGACTCTCTTTTTCAGGATAGGTGGCAATGCTAACCAGTAATAAAAAGAAGGAAAATACAAAGACTAAAGTAAAGGGGAATATGACCCATAGAAAGCAAATGGTATACCTCTCAAATTTTAAAGCACTCTTAAAACTGTTTCCATGGGAACAGAAATTTGGCACAGCTATGAAAAACTGTTAGGAGCCATCTTCTACCGAGCCAGATGGTTAATATGTAAGAGGGGAATATATCAAGCTGGAAAGTAGGTTGTATAACCCCTTAAACCTTGATAATGGGTCCAAATGGACCTAATCATAGGGTGTAGCTCCAAGAAAATGTCATCACCACTACCAAGGGTGACAATATTATCAAACGCAAGTGGAAACATTCCTGATTAGACGGAGTATGAAAGGCTGCACACATCTTTCAGCAGTGCTGTGTAGACTATAGGAAAAAATAAGAGAGTGGATATGTCCACCAAATGTGGGAATTATTCCCATGTTGTTTCAGTTAAGTGGAAAAAATGTTTTAAGTGTTTGGCTCCAGAACACATGCAGGTAGTAACTCCAAAGAGGCTCCTGAACACCTTCAGCCTGAAAAACTGAATTTTCTACTAAGTTTTTGGTAGGGTGGTACATGGGCAGGGAAAGTTGCCAAGCGAGCACAAGCTTCACAACGTACTACAGTGATACCACAGTCCAAATCAAAAACCTATTCTGAGTTGTAGTGAATAGCTCCAACCAAGACATCACTTGTCAGTAACCAGCTTATTAATTTTACTTCTCTACCTTGAATATTTCATGAACTATAGAACCTTTGAGCACCTTGCAATGGCTAACACATTTATTCTCCCCCATCTCCCACCAGGAGGGAGTGACTGTCTCCCTCTTCTCCTACCAGGAGAACAAAGCCCCAAGGCAGCAAGTTCTAGATTCTCACAGATAACATAGCTTAAGCATCTAACTCCAACTGATTTAAATACAAATGCTTAGATATCTTGGTATACCTGAATCTATGAATTTACCAAACAATAATGAAGTGGGTTAATGATGCAATTCTGAACTAAAGTGCTCTGCTATGCCACATATCTCTCACAAGCATTGCTTATTAGACCATCTTTGCACCAGCTTTGAAGGAAATGCATTCATAAGTTCAATCACCTTGGTGATAGATACCTCCCAGACGATGTTCTGAGGAGGCAGTCACCATAAAGGCACTCTTCTGGAATTGCTTCCAACTCATACCACAGAGCTCACTATTAGCGCCTTAAAATACTGTGTGTTAAAGCTGGAATCCTTTTTCTAATGACAGATCATGCATTCCTGAATCCAGTTCCAGAGTCTAGCTCTTGAGTCTGGTTCCCATCTGCTGCTGAGCCCAACCTGGACCTTCCCCAGTGTCTGCCCACAGCATCAGTGATGACTGTGATGTTATTGTCATTAGGGGTGTTAGGTTCAGTATTATGTATACTTGTATGTATATCATTACATTATTATCTTTATTATTTTCATTAAAGCAGTTTTAGTTTTCTTTTCCAGTCCCTAAGTCTCTCTCCCTTATTCCCTTTCTCTAGGGAGCATCTGTCATTTGTCTAGTAGCTGGATCAGGCTTAACACATGAAGAATGACCTAGTGTGTCTGAAGTCAAATGGTGCAACACCTCACATTTTAGGAATCTTCCTGCTAGAGCAAAATCCAGATCCATAGTCTGGCACTGAGAACTGTGAAACCTTCAACCAGACAACAGATATGGACACATCTCCATAACTTAAGGCCCTCACCTTAAGGGTCTGCATACAGGCATTGCATTCTGCTTGGGATCCTGACTCCAAAATCCTCTTTTGAGACAAAACATCTATCTAAAACTGTAGGTTTGTTTGTTCGTTTTGTTTAAGAAGTAAAAGAATCAGTCCTTTCTTTTCAAGCAAAGATAGCAGCAGTAGCAATATCTGTGCTTATCTTCCCCATAACAGCCTTCTGGCTGAAGCACAGAGTCAGGAAGTGGGAAACAAGGCCTCTTTTCCTCCTCAGCTAGAAGGGAACTATATCTCCTCTCAAGTGCCAGAAGAATGCCCTAATCATCACATTTGCACATGGATGCAGCAAGACAGCTTTGTCTGTTTGTAACAGTACATGGCTGCCATCTGTTTAAAAGAGATGCAGTCCCATGTGCAGTTCATTCCTACAGTGATGACCTTTTCTTGTCTGGGTTCAATGCCAGAGCTCATACAAACAGTAAAAAGCAGGAGAGGAAATAAAACGAACCACCAGATTCTTCATTCTTTCTCTAGGGAGGAAAAAAAAAAAAGAAGAAGAAGAAGAGAGAGAGAAGTATGTGGAAAAAGTGTATGATGGGTTTTCCCATGAGCTAGAGGGATATATGGTGCTTTAGCTGTTTTACAAAACTGTTACTAAAGTGTTAAAGGTGAGTTCTAATGTGAATGTAGTGGAAATTTTCAAAATAACATTGTATCTTTATTTCAGCTGAAATGAAAGGTCTCAATGCTACCATCAATTTTCAAGTGGAAATCAGGTTCCTAAGTCCCATAGGCACTTTTAAAGCTTTTCTCTATACAGCCTGTAGCACCATCTCAGAAGCCCTAACTGGTGATATAATTAGTTTTAGGTGACACATGCTCCATTACAATTACTTTCAGAAAAAGAAAATGTGGTTCAGCCCTTCAAACTAACACAAAGGAAATGTTTCACTATCACTTTGTAAATACTGTAAGAGCCATAACCTCAGCTGGTTTAAATTGGCAGAGCCAAAGTTAATGGAGTTGTGCTGATTGACAGCAACTTGGATATTTAAATTTATTGATAGTGGTTAGACAGACAAAAATAATACCCAATTAAAAAAAAAGATGTATTTTCAAAACACAGCACATTGGAATATTGAAATATAATTAATTATATTAATTGGAATATAATATAATTTATTTTTGTGCATGTCCTACGCATTAGGGATATACACCAGATTAGGTGCATTCGTTATACAGATGTAGATGCTTGGAAATATCTAAAGGCACGTTTGTGAGTGATTTTTAATTTATTTTTTTTTAAACCATCATTAGATTTTGAAGTACTGACATTTTCTTACAC
>NW_010433120.1:28162-60880 GCF_000710305.1 Buceros rhinoceros silvestris
TTCTCAGTAGTCATTTATGAATGTCATCAAATTAACAGATCATATTACCCTACATTTTTGATAACAAAACTACAGTGTAGTAGGAAACACCCAATATCAGACTAGCTGCGAGGGTTAGTGATTATACCACTGCTAATATAAAAGAAATCTTTTCTACATATTCATTAAGAAAGATTTTCAAAGCCTGTCTACTTATTGAAATGTGTTATTGAATGCAAAATCCTGTGCTGCTTGCAGCCTTCAAACCAGGCAAGAATAAATTGCTTTCAGATAATAACTAGAGAAACTTTTAAAGAGCCCCTGATGATTTTTGGGAAAGATTATGTTGGCAGCTGCAGACTTCTGGAAAAAAACCCACTCCTAGTTGAATATTCTATTCTTACCTTAACCTCTGTACCTCCCTGTTTCAGCAAAGGGTATTGACAAAACTCACCCTTTTATATCAAATCTCTTCACAGATACCTGGGACCTCAGGTAGCTTCTTGCCTGTGCATGCATTCAAAAAGCTGAGAGCTTCTTAAATACTGCACAGTACGGGGAGAGGGAGAGGGAGCGTTAGGTAAAAGCTTAGTGTTTGGTAAGATTGAAGCAATTCAAATTGATTACAGCTCAGGCAGTGATGTCTGCAAGATTCACAATTCCAAACGTGGCTAAAGCAGTTTGTAGTAAGTCTATTTGGGAAATAAGTAATCAACTACTTGCCCGTCTATAAGGGCAGCATAATGTGGCCTACAATAAGTAAATGCTCTGGAAAACTAAATCTAGATACTGAACGGCTCATCTTCAGGCCTATGTATTTATATTGGATAAGGATGCTCAGTAATATACTTTCTTTAATCAAAACCTCCAGTGGCTTGCAAGCTTTCTGTTACATATTTCTACCCCAACAACAATACTTGGGATTTAATTTGCATTTATTAATAATTTATTTTTCCCAAGCTGAATCTGTAAAGTTTTAGACTGGAGAAAGGAACGAAGGCACTGAACAGCTGGCTAATGAAAGAAAAACCCTGCTCCCTTCTGGGAGTATAACAGGGCACAAAAAGGCTGCCCTGCTCCTTCTGCTCCCAGGCAAGGTTGCCAGCACAACCTGATGAAACAGCCATGCTGTGAGCTCAGCACGGCGCAGAGTGGTGCCCAGCTGAGAGGCTGAGTCTGAAGCCTGCTATTCCTTAGAGAATAGCAAATACTGTACTGATAAAATGAATCCAGGCGTATGCTCCCTTCTAAAACCAGGCAACACGAATGCTGTAAGAAAGTGTTTGTTATTGTTGGTTTTATTATTTTTAATACCACAGTCCTCCAACCAGACTGCATTATCTCAGCAGCATCACCAAGAGACCTGATATCAGTAGTCATTCTCATATTCTAGCTAAAAAGTTATCAGATTCAAATCTGCCTGCACAGAAAAATAAAACCAGAAAGCCAGTCAGGAAGAAAACCCATGATGAAAGCATGTAATATTACAATTCCTGCACCACCACCTGGCAGGGTAAAATGGAGAGCAAGGACTGTAGCACTTCATCAAACACTCACTGCATACTTAGGTAAAATAAAGTGTCTCTAAAAAAGGTAGATCTCACTCTGTTTAAACAGATCTTCAGTGTTACCAAACTATATGGTTTCTACCAGGCATGATCCTGTGCTGGGAAGTATTTGCTTCATTGCTGTCATGTTCAAACCCTGGAGAACTGCTGAAGATGAACATGGCTGGAACGAGTTAAAGAGAATATAGTGTCAGAGCTTTGATGGATCTTTGTGCACATATGAGGCTTGAGAGGTCTGTGATCTTCTTTCCTAGAGAACCTCATCCAAAGTTGGGGGGCAAGGTCCAAGTACATAAATCCAGTCTGTCATCTTTTCTCTTTCAGAAGTAATGGTAATAGCTCTCATGTTAGAAATACTGTTAAATAACAGCATGATTCAGGTGAATCACACTGGGACTCCTTACAAATTACAGGGGCTTCTTTAAATCTTATCCTTGCTGAGTTGCTGCAATATTTTCCCTACTTTACAGAGATAGAAATGAGGTGCAGATATGTCAAGCCATATTTTAAAAGTCAATTCAGAAGAAAGAAAAAGGAAAAAAAAACCCAAACAAACAATCCCACACCCAATTTCTCAAATATGCACCAACATGAAAGCCAGTTTCTAAGTCAAGTTACCTGCACTAAAGACATGGATGGCTCTGAAAATCTGGATCCAGAGACTTTACAGTAGCCCCAGCTTCTCTGACCTAAGCACTCTGTAAGACTATCTCTAAGAGGGCACCACCTCATTTGGCACAAGCCAATTTCTCAAATATGCACCAACATGAAAGCCAGTTTCTAAGTCAAGTTACCTGCACTAAAGACATGGATGGCTCTGAAAATCTGGATCCAGAGACTTTACAGTAGCCCCAGCTTCTCTGACCTAAGCACTCTGTAAGACTATCTCTAAGAGGGATTCTGCTCTGCACTGGGCAGTGGTCACTGTGCAAGCCAGCTCTATAATAACAGCAACTATAAACAGTCATGGACCTGCAGCAGGGCAGGTTGTGACTAGGATAAGACTGGAGACCAGGGTGAGGCCTCCTGAAGAGTAGGGAACAGCACCTTGAACAGTTACTGTTCGTTTTATGGGGAGTCCGTCCAACTCTTACCCTCCTTCTGTGATGTGGATATTGTACCTGGGCAAGTTGGGGAATCAAATTCAGGTACTGGTTCTCAGCCCACAGTCTGCAAAATGTCCTCACACTATGCACTATAAAAGGTTAATATCATAACAAATTTAATGCACAATATCTTGGAATTATACTTAAAAGTTAAAGGCATTTTCTTAGTTACTGAATTAAAATCTAATCCTTTCAGAAATAAGGCAAGGTTAATCTTAGCACCTCTGCTTTTTTAACTTGGCTTCAGGCCATCCTATTTCTCCAGCCTAATTTGTCTGTTCTCACTAGAAACAGGATTCATTTGCACAACTCCAGTTTGATATCAGTACATTTTGTTTTCTAACAATAAATATTATTTTCCTTGTAGCTTTGTACATCTTCTCCTAGCTAAAGCATGTTAGCATACCTTTCCTCTTCGTTAAGATGGTTATAGCCTCAAAAGCCTTTTGAGTAAGGGGTGCTGATGGACAGTGATGTACACTAAACTCTGGAAGAATCTGAGCTCAGTGTCCAAAACCTTAAAATATTTCTGTAGAGTGGAAAGGGAAGCTGATTGTTTCCACTTCAGTAAATATTTCAGATGTCTATCATAAGGTATCTATAGTTATAAAGCTGAGTTAGGAACAACTTGTTAAAACCAGGGAATGATGTTCTTCAACCACTTTCAATCTGGAGGCAGTTCAGTGGAAGAGAAAAATCCACCAAACTCAGTTGCTGCCTGAAACAATTCAGAAGTGACTCTTCCTAAGAAACAAACTGCCAACATGCCCAAGAGATCCACTGCTTCATCTAAAGGAGTTGGGAATTCCTCTCCTGAATAAAAAACCCCAAACTGAACAGGAAGGAACTTCCCGCTCCATCCTTTTTCTCAAGATGAAAACTCAGCAGAAAAATCCCAATCCAATGTCCTTTCCTGGCTTTCCTTGGAATGACACATTGTTCTGCGGCATATTCTGCTGCGCTAATATAACAAACTTAACATTGCAGTTAACTAAAATATGACATAAAATATAGTTATATTTCGGCAGATTTTTCTGATAGTAATAAAATCTCTTTGCTGAAGACTTTGCTGGGGAAAAAAAATTAAAAAGGACTTCCTGCCAATTTCATATCTAGTTGTAGACATCCACTGGAAGATGAGAATGGAATGGTATGGAGTAATAAATTTATAGTATTTTTTACTTGATTACTGTGTATCTGTAATACATACATATGTATGTTAAACAGGACTATTACTTGAACATTTTTCATAATAAAAATAAAATACATACTTTCATAATAGCAAATGTTATTACTGTCCTTATCAGACTGCCCCTATCTACCTAGCATTCATCAGCTTGATAGAATATGCTGGTCCCAGTGCAATAGAACACTTTGGCATAAGTCTAGCTTTTGAGAACTATTTTGTTGAATAAAGTGGTATTGAAACACAAGACAGTCAAGTTCATCAAGAAATTTCAGCAGTTTTGAGGTATTTTATTTCTCTTACAGATTATGGCATGTAGACAAAGTATATGACTTTGTGTATGAAGTCACAATATAATTTGTAGTCAGCAGTGTCACCGTAACACCACTGATTAAAAGCTGCCTTTCTGAGAGCGCCAGGGTATGTATGTGGTACTGTCTTTTTGGACGGGGATGCTGGTAGCTGTCAATAACAAAGCACCAAGTATTAGTCATCTAGAATTGTTGGTTCATTGAGATATGCCATTCTTCACATGCAACATTAACTCCAAATCTAATTTTCCTCCATTTCAATATACCTTTCACCTCTTAAATAAAAAAATAATAACCACAGCTGCATGACCAATTTTTCCACTGTCAAACAAAACCACCGAAGATTAAACCGAGTTTCACACCTGCATACAAAAAGCTGTAGGAAAGATATGCCTATCTACAAACTCCCCACATAATATTGTGAATATATTCTTTTGTTCTTAGACGCATTCTTGAAATAGCAATTAATATGAGCCAATGAATCTCATTAATTACTAAAGCGATACACCAGTAGACAAATTATTTATTTTAATTAATTAACATATGATGCTACAATAAAATGCAGAAAAACTAAGGAATTGTGATTTAAATCAGAGCCAAGAGTCAGCTGTGGATCAAAGGTATATTGACCACACTGTATTTGGCCCATACACTTTATAACTGCTGCACCTTCATAGCTGCAACCTGCAGAGATGCTCCACATGCACATAAAACAATTCTCTTTCAGTTTCCTTCGGTAGCTGTCATGCAGGCCTTTGGAAAGATGATGGAATAACCAAAAAACTTTTCTCCTTATACAGAACAGTTGATACGTACCTATAGGAAGTTTCCATTACAATGATCTGACAAACGAGGTAGCACCCATAGCAAACAGACTGGAGCATTCTGCACATAAACTGTCACCTCTACAGGACACAGCTTTGGAATCTAGCAAAATCCTTACTTACAGGATGCCTTTCATACATTTTGCTGTGCTAGACCCAGTGCTAGCACCTACTATGTACTGTTCTATATCAACCAATTATTTTGTTTCCAAATTATATTTCAAATTAAAAAATATGTCACAACTCAACGTCTCATGTTCCCCATTCCCCTCCACTTCCCTCTCTGCAATGAAAACACACAACTGAATGTTAATAGCACTTTACAGTAGGATATATTTTTATCATGTCACATGAGATCCCCAAAAGGAAGGGGAAGAAAAATATGTCATTTTCTTCCCTTCATTTTTCACATAGTGCAGATAGATATTCATTATGGCTTAAATGCTGCATTTTCTAAGGAGGGATTTTATATGAAGGAAACAGGAAAAAAAAAAGACTGTACAGTTTCAAGGACTGAAGCATTGACATATTAATGTAAATATTTCTGTCATATATTATAATGGAGCATAAACAAAAATAAAGGGGACATGCAGAAAAACCAGTAAGGTAGAACATAGATTTACCCAGAGATGTATGCGATATAATTTCTGATATTAGAAGAATGCATCTCTAGATCAGCAGTGAAATTGATTGAACGATGCTATCTGAAACCAAGACTAGCAAAAGGGGGAAGAAAATGAGGAAATACAGGGGGATGACCCATAATATCTATCTTCTGAATCTCCAATCCCATCAGTCATCTCTGCCAAGTTTACACATTGCTGCAGAGAAATTGGGCTGAAATGTTAACGATCTCATGATTTACATTCTGCCAGAATCCTTTCACTTTCCTCTACAGCCTCAGAAATAGCATGAGTGCCAGAGTTCAGAAAAAGGAGGAGGGGAAATCAGAATCTCTTAAACCCCATCTTGTTTTACAACACAGGTTGATATTGCTTGTTCCTGCAGCAGTAGTAAAACAGGCCTCTTCTGTTGAGTACACTGCAATACCTGTCGAAATCGTTCAGGGGCTGCAAATGTATTGGGGTGATGATTTTAATTCCTTCGAGAATATAAAATCTGTGATAGTGGTAGTCAAGATTAAAAAAACAAGAAAAAACAACAACAACAGCAACAAAAAACAAACCCCAAACCCAACCAGAATAGAAATTGTCCTGCAAGAAAATTTTTAAGGTTAGACAGTCAAATTAATTTTAGGTTGCAAAATAGAACTATATTACTTTTATTTCTAGATAAACAAGATATTCAGTTATATCTAATTACCAGTTAACTCTGACTCCAAGAACAGTTTAACTATCACCAAAGCTATTCAAATCCTCCAAAAACCTTTGCTAGGATGTCTTCCAATCTGGGAGCACAAGCTTATTCATCCTGAAATCTTTTGCAAACTGTGTCAACTGTAAAAATATAATTTTTAAGAAAAGTATTTTCAGTTATCAAAATGGCAAGTGTTTTCCCCATGCTTTGAGGAAGAAAAGTATTTATTAACATACCAGGGAAAGAAAAAAGAGAAGTTAAGGGTTTTATAAAAATAGTATTTGTTGGCTGCTAATATTATTGGTGAATGTAAACAAAATATGTATAAAAGAATCATAGCATTTCTCAAATAATAAGGAAACAGCTTCTTCTTTGCATAATTCATATGTCTTAGGGTATGTTCCATGTCAAAACATCACCCATTTGTGATATAATGAAAATAGCTTTTCAGCTGAACAACAAAAGGAAGTTTATTCAGTGTACTAATTAGAGGAGCAGTTGTTTTGTGTAGTATAATTTATACCTGAAGTAATTTTTGATGAATACTTGAAAAAGAAACCTTTCTAAATAACGTAAAATAATATTTTTGCCTCTGAAAGTATCAAAATGAGATACAGAGAAGCAATTGACTTAGAAAGGTGAGCACAATAATGACACAGATGTGAGTAAGATGAATAGGAGACAGGCATTGGAGAGACAGAACAAAGGAAAAGAAGGATGAGGAACCATCACAGGGAACATTAAAAGAGGAAAGGGAAGATGGGGGAAAACTGCAGCATAAAACTTGTGGAACAGTAAGGAAAGAACAAATAGAAGAACATACTGAGGATAATCATGAGATTGGATTAAAATATGAAATAATGAGAAAAGAAGAGAGGGTAAACCCAGCAGAGGGACAAAAAGCAAGCTAGTATATTAAAACAGAAAAACTAAAGGTAGGAAGGAATAGTGGGACACATTCTGTAAGTTCTCCCTTCTACTATCCCCCACTTGAGATGGGAACATAATTCTCTACAAATCCCTGAAAACTCACCAAAATCACTAACCCTCACTGTCACCAAAGAATCCCTAATTAAATGTGTGTGCTAATAGATTTTATTGTTTTCTAAAATAAAATAAATTGCTTCTTGTAGCTTATAACTTTTTCAGGAGGGCAACTGGTCAAGATTAGTTTCCCACAGATGCTGAGAGTATTTCCCTACCTAGCTTCCTTCTCCTACACTTTTGATTCTTCAATAAAACAAATGGAGCCACTAAACCCCAAAATACTGGTCCAAACTTGGAAAGTAGCCCCTGAGAGACTCTTCTCTTCATCATTACAGAAGACTTGGCGAACAAAGTTTTCATGTGCGACAGGAATGGAGCTAAATAGAACGCATGGGGTTTTGCCACTTCTTAGAAAGAAAGGCAGAGAATACACTTGTAGCTTTTCAGTTGACACTAATACACCATGTGAAAAATGGAAATAAAAACTTAGCTGGCAATTCTGTTCAAATGCACTGGTCCATGATAATGAGGGAAGTCTCAAAAATGCCAGAATGCATTTGATATACTTTAATAAGTATCTAAACACAGAAATTGGTAAAAACTATTTTGGAAGTCAGATTTCTTGTTGAAGCAAGCAAAAACTTAATTGGAAAACAAAAACAAAACCTCCAAAACTCAAAAAACCCCAACCAAAACCACAACCTTAAAGCAAATACAAGTACCAGCCAACTGCTTTTGATAAAATGAGACAATCCTGCCTCAGTAAAAATACTGCCTCTAGCTTCTGCATTAATTAATGTTTTCCAACAGCACCACATATTAGAAAATATGTGTAAATGATGGCATAGCATTTATATATTCCCAGTATTTATCCACTTAGTTTATACATGTCTGTAATTACAAGTCTTCATTATTTTCCTTCTTATAATTCTATTTCTCACAAATCATACATTACTCCAGATCTGTCTTCGATCTCTTTAAGTTAAACTTCTTATTCAGTGGATTAGTTACTGCATATAACAAATGCATATAACTATGTTTACAAAGAAAACACATCACTTTCAGTGTACACATAAAACGTTGCTTGCGTGTTTGTGCAACTGTATACCAGAAATGGCAAAAAAATGAGTTAGTGTGTATTTCTCCTTTCATAAAAGCAGCTATATTAATTAAAGATAATTAGATATTTAAAAATAACTAGTATTGTTCAACGTAGCTAGCATCAGCATTTGGAGCATGTGAAAAGTGGTTGTAAATTGCCATTAGATCACTTCATAGTCGTTTTACCTACCAAAAATGACAATGTGGAACAAGGTTGAATTAATCACTCTCTTTTACATTAGAATTTGTTATCCTATTTTTACTCCCCTGAGGAAGAGCACACATTAAGTGTAATTGACTTGTTATTAGGCAAATCAACAGTCTTTTATTTCACCCTCGTTTTCCTTTTAACTTGAATACACAAGCACCCATCAAAGACCAAAATACCACAGTGAAACAAGCCCTGATGGAGACAAGTAAAAATGCTGTAGAATAGAAAACCGGCAGGCAATATCTTGGTACTGCAGAAAGTGCGTTTGGACAGATTTTTAAGCAACTATTTATTTATGCTGTAACTGCATTTGAAAGATTCCTCTAGTTCACATCATGAGAGCAGGAGTGTTAGTTCTTCAGGACTGAGTTGCTTTGTGGAATAGTAGCAGAAAGACAACCTGCTTTTCACGCCATTTCCTTACATCAACCTACTGAAAACCTCTCAGCTCTTGATGAGAAAAAGCAATATCAATGGTTTTAATTTTATACTGCAAGTACTTAATTAAGACTTTTTGCTCTCTTCTGTACCTCCCCCCTCCTGCAACTCTTTCCTGTTGTCGTCTTAATGTATATCTGATGTTGTTAAATGGAAATTTTGATACTAACAATAAAAAGTTGGAAAATAATTAACACTTTACATTTAGTAACCTACATCATCCCTGCACATTTTCTGGGGTGCAACTGTAACGCTGCCAAACTTTGTGACAGAAATAACTATAATTATAAATAAAATAGAGAAGGGAGAATGATTAGGTGCTGGATGGCACAGAGATAATTTGACAAGAACCTTATAGCTCCTCTAATTTTCCTCCCTGTTCTAAAACAACAGTGCTGGTGGTGTTTCTTGTATTACTTAGATTTTTTATATTATTTAGATTTTACATAATTTAACCAGGAGGCTAAAATAATGACCCAGAAAATACGAGTATGATGTTTTTCTTTCTTCTATACTGTGTTCAACGATACTGCCTCATGCTACAGAATACTTTTAATTATGTAATGTTTTTGGAGTTAATTGTTAAAGCACTTATGTGTACTTCTAAAGAAGAAATCTAGCGAAGCAGCCTGTAAACAGCAGTTAAAACATCTTTCTGTGTGAAGTCCAAGCAGTACAGGGGCGATGTGTAATAGTAGATATTTCAGGGCACAGCAGGGTTAGGGAGTGACAGAAATCCAGAAACAACATGAAAGATCCTAACTGACATAGGATTACTGCACCAATCTGAGTAGGTTTGTTTACTGGTTTAACTGCTGGATGTATAATTTCTATAATTAGAGTCTGACCGGCTAAGCAACATTGCGTTGCAGTTGCAACACCCTAAAGAAATTTTAGACAGGCTATTAAAGAATGATTTATGAAGCAGGCTTTTGTTTAACCAAGTGATTAGAATTTAATAACATTGCCTATTTAGTGTTGAACTGGATGTAGCCAAGGTAAGAAACAATAAGCAAGCAGGGAAAAAAAATAAGAAAGAAAAGAAAATCATTACAGTATCTTCTGCACCAGTGCAGCACCATGGTAAAGTAACAAAAACTGTCAGCCTTCCATTTCAGAAAATGTCTCACACAAAATGTTGTGCTGAATTCTAAACCAGATAATTTTTTCATTTGAAAAAAATAAAAGTTTCAATATGACATCTAGCAAAGGTTATATTTGTTTCTGGGGCTGAGAAAAGGGAGAAGGAATATCTTAAAAAAGGGCTTTGGGAATTGGGAATTCTTCAAATGTTACACTTTGGAAGGCCTTTTTTTAATGAGTTTTGGAAAAAACAAAAGATAGTGGAAACAAAAGGAGGAAATAATTATTTAAAATATCTTAGAGCTGATGTTAACTTCTTTCTCTCTAAACAAATTTTCTTACTAAGAGGTGTCCTGTCAGCTGTCAGGCAAGTCTGAAACCTCATTCCCATCAACTTTAATGAGAGTTGGATTGTGTTTGCAGGTCGTTTGACCATTAGTACACATTCTGTTGTAGAAGAATGTGGAGAAAACTATTTTATTCATACAGGCTTCTATAACAATGAATGACAGCAAGTTCATTTAGTACATTTCCGATGGTGGTGTTTCAAAACAACTTTGCACTCAGCAAGAGAGAAATGACGTGTGTCAGAAATAATATAAATTCAACACAAACAGGATCTGCTCATTAGCAGATGTATTTGAAAAACAGATTTTAGTTGAAAAAGAGTGTATACAATTGCATGTAAACACCTACTACACCTACCTGCAGCATTATGGAATGTTCTTTCAGAGAGTTGTGTGTGCTGGGCAAGTATTCAGTAATATGCTCAGAAACAAAGCAGTGGCTGAGGTTTAGAACAGTCCCACTGAATCCCACCAAACACATATAAGAAGGTACCTGGATCACTCTACGGTCTGCAGTACAATACAGAGAGTCCCTGGAGTGCCAGAGGTGGAACAGAAGATACTCACAATAAGCAGGCAGCATCGGGAAAAACAAGGATAATTTGGGAACTGTTGTGTCTCAAATTTTTTATGAGTACTACACCACGTGGTTCTATCTAGCAGTCGTCTTCTTGATTTCCTGCTCTCCTAATTCTCTCATTTCTTGTACAAGACATGGCCTTTTATGAATGATTGAACATGATTAGTCAAGGTGGGCTGAGAAAATGATTCTGCACTTTATAAAATTGCTTGAAGATGTAGTGAGAGGAGGAAAGAGAAGCTGGTAATATTTGTGCTGACAGAGATCAATGAAGTATGACATTTGTGAAGATGCATGAGAACTGTACAGGAAAATAAAGACTTGAAAAGATGACTTTGATGAACATGTTGACAAGAATTAGAACTGTAAAGGGCAATCTGACTGGTGAATTTCATTTGGGAGAAACGGAGACAGGGGATGGTGCTTTTAGAGAAAAAGTTGAAAAAAAAGGTGTCAATATCAAAATCGAAGATGAAAGTCAGAGCACCTGAACAAAAAAAAAAAAAAAAAAAAGCGTAAAAAAAAACCAGAGGGGGGTTGGGGCTTTTAGTGTAAATATCAAAATCGAAAATGAAAGTCAGAGCCCCTGAAAAAAAAAAAAAAAAAAAAAAAGGCGTAAAAGAAACAGCAGTGGTGTTAGGGCATTTGGGGGACTTAAAGAGAAGAAGGGAAGTACTTTGGTTTGAAACTTTTACAGCAGTTAGTTAAGATAGTTTGATTGACTGGAAAAAACCAATAGTGTACTGTGGTCCAGTTTCGAGAACATTCGTAGAAAATAGAGTTGACTCATGTTGAAAGAAAACTGGAAAAGTGAAGGGAATCAAACAGAAACTGGGGAGGGGAGAAACATACGACTCAGATAAAACACTACTTAAAATTTCTGTAATATACCAAAATAAGCAAAAATAAGCAAAATAAGCAAATATTTTTCCCCATCCCTGGGATCAGCATATGTGGCTGTCCCAGCTGACTGAGCCTGGGCTGTAACCTCTTGTGAGAATCATACTGGAACATTACCAAAGCCTAGTTCACAGATTATTATTTTATTCTCAGACGTACTACTTTATATCCAAACAAACATTTCTAAAAAGAAGTTTACAATATACTGCTCAGAGGATGTCAGCTTCTCTGTAGGGAAGAAAGGATTCTATATTCAGGTAACTAAACATGTCAATAACACAGAGGGAAAGTAATAAAGTCTTTTAAGGGTGGTAATGAAATAACCTGCTATTGTGATTCTAAGTATACAGATGATAGACACTGGTAACAACTTTTAGGGAACTTAAAGAATGAACAAACTCATCACAGAACCTTTTGATGACTTGCCTTTTGGAATTGTAGATCTATTTGTTAAAATATCTTTGAGACACACACTATTTTACCTCTTGCTTTGTATAGAGCTATGTAATTTTTCCCCTGCATTATTACACTTTAAATAAAACCATGTAATATATTTTTGCTGCTTTTTTTATTTCCTCGACACAAAATGAAACACAATCACTCCTTTTCTGAGAGCCTTTGAATAGCTCTTAACATGAATTGAAGTCTGCAGCTATACAAAACTGAACAGTATTAGCAAAGATATGAATTCACACTATACGAATGAAGGAAATCCAAGTGCACTGACATTGACAGACATCCACATGTTTAACCACAAGTTCACACAGCACAAAAAATCTTAGAAAACGGCCTAGCAAATAAGTAGTTGCATTACAAGAAGATAAAGGGGAATTTAGAAGGTATAAATTCTTCATTTGGACTATCTTGTTTAATCATTAGAATCTTAACCTCTGAAGTATCTAACAGCATCTTGGGTTATAGCGATTTGTAGTTAAGTCCACATTAAAGATGATTGAAAGAATTGATTCAGATTCCTCTGATTATCAAGGGATAATGACAAATGAGGATATTTTGCAAGTTTTCTGAATGCAAATGTGAATTTTAAGGCCAGAGATGGAACTCAAATAATGTTGTCACTAGAAGAGGGTGCAGTACTATACCACCTGCTTGTCAACGTTCTAATGGTTTACATTAACATGAAACAGGGTAGCATGCAAGATTAATTTAGCTCACAAGGTCCCCTTTCTTAGTCTGGAAATCATGGGACCCTTAGATGACACTAAAAAGAGGAGGAGTCATGAAACTTTAGGAAAAAATTGCCTATATTTTTTAGAAATCCTTTGCAAATTGACTGTCCATTCATAATGTATATAAACTCTTTATGGCCGAGCTAGCTCTTCTGAATAGCTACTGCCCTGTGAAAAATATCATGAGACTTCTTATTCCTACTCACAAACCTGTATATGCCCAAGACTTCTCTCTAACTCATCACTGAGCATTCTTTTGCTCAGAGAGATGCCTAATACCCAAGAAATGTCTGAAATGATTTCTGTAGCATTACAACAACTAGAACTCAGCTGCCGTTCCACCAATGCAAAAGGTGCAATAATTCCTGCATCATGGCTTGATGCTTGATGCTTGTTTTCATAACAGATATGTAAAATGCTTTGGACCCTGTCTAAATAAGATTACAAGCAAAGAAACATGCCCTGCTACTTGACACTATGCAAACATTGAAGGTTCTTCCACTATGACACAAATTTTATATCACATTTTGGACATTCAGCTGTTTGTTTGTTTTCTTTTTTTTTTTTTAAGTATATGTCAATAAAAAATAATAAACTACCACAAGAGGATACCTATCATAACAGCTAGTTACCAGGGAGAAGTAGCCTTTAATTTAGCTGCTGTGGGTAGCAAATCTGATCGTATGGAAAGGGCTGCAGCCAAATACGAAAGAGTGTTAGATATCAATGGTTCAGTACAATGACAGAACTAGGTGTTCAGGCCAGTCAGCATGGGTGCATGAAAGGCAGGTCTGGCTCATCTAAACTGATCTCCTTCTATGCCAAGGTGACTCGCCCAATGGATAAGGAAAAGGCTGTGTCCTGGTTTTGCTGCAACAGAATCATAGGCCTGTTGTGGTTTGTAGTTTCAGGTCAGTCAGGGCAGATGACCTGAGCTGGCTCGTGGGTGTATCCCATACCATAAGTCACACACAGCATATAGAGGATCAGAGGCCCACTACCGCCAGTGTATGAAGGAGTTTCAGCTGCTTCAGGAGTAATCAATAGAGCTCCTCCTGGTGCCACAACTACCAGTGTTAAACTAGGTATATAAAGAGAATACTTCCTCCACACATCATTTGTTGCTCTGCGGAGTAAGTAGATCGTGTTGATCACTCAATGGGCTCAAATACGGAACCTCACTTGCCCATGAGATTACGGACTGGTTGGAAGGCAAAGATTTTGGAATGCCACCAGGGGAAAAGGTAAAGAGTTCTAAAGAGGCCCCACCATACAATAAATAATCAGAAAATGAGAAGTGTCATGCCTTGTTGACCAGTGGATCTTGCCGTATTGTAGGAAAACAGTGGGGGTGGAAAGCTGCTGTGTGCAGTCCTAGATGATGAGCCATAGAAGTGGCTGAGGGTGAAGGCGGATTGAATCAGTTTGCAGAGGTAAAAGCTATCCAGCTGGCTTTAAATATTGCTGCAGGAGAAAAATGGCCAGTACTTTATCCATACACTGACTCATGGATGGCAGCAAATGCCTTGTGGGGATGGTTAAAACAGCAGAGGAAAACAACTGGCAGTGCAGAGGCAAACCCATCTGGGCTGCCCCATTCTGGCAAGATGTCGCTGCCTGATTAGACAAGCTAGTTGTACAGGTACATCACGTAGATATCCATGTACTCAATCTGATGATAATGTGAATACCTGTTCTGTTGTAACCAGTTCCAACATCAGATGGGGTTGCTGAAAGAAGCAAAATGGCACAGAGCACTTACTCTGTAAAGTTCCTTTGAGAACATTAATAAGAGTTTCCATCATTTGCTCTTTCGTTTCACAGGTCTAAGTGGGGAACAGAACTTCAACCTCAGACTGGCTTTCATCTGTGTTTTTCTTAGGGACCACTTCTTGTAAAAGGAGGCAGACTTCAGATAGCACCTCAAATCTATGAGCTAACAACAAAATGAAATAAAGAACTCATTTTCATCCAAAAAATCACATAAAAACACTTTTGGAAGTATTTATAGAGACAAGGACTGTAGGTACTTTATGTGTAAAAAAGGTTTCTCTGCAAAGTGTATGAAACATACAGGTGACAGACTACATTAAAGCCACTTACACTATTTCATTTCTTTGTTTACATTTTGTTTATGCTTTAAAACAATTAGGCCATAAAATATGTTTTCATTTAGAAATTTTTTAATCATCTGAAAGAAAAAGATGGCGTAGAATAAAATTTAAATAATGAAAGATGATATAATCTACAATAATGAACAGAGTAGATTCAATAATTTTTTTATCTTCTCAATAAAGGAGGAGAAAATGTAGATAGAGTAGCACTACCTTGTAACCTTCTAGCAGTGGCTAAGATGAGCAACATTAGGATTGCTTTCTTCTGTCACTGGAGCAGACCTTGAACATTCTCAGCAGTGCCTTGACAGGGCCTGAGAGATCATTTTTAATTACTGTACAACCAGAAAAATTTTGCATGATCTACATCTTAATTGCTCTTGTTCCCAAACAAAAGAACACTGAGTTTTACAATACACAGCAGAGGACTGAAGACTCTCTTTAGAAAACTTATGATGTAAATGTAGGACAACGAGGACTTCGAAATGCATTCATACAATTTTGTTTCAAAGTTACAGTCGCAGAAATATTCTTTTACTGTTATGATTCTTTAAATAATTTTTTAATTAATTTTTTTTAAGCTATGATAACTTTTTATCTAGAAAAAAGTTCCATATAGGCAGTCCCATGAATTAAATCATAAAAGAGTGCATATGTGTAACACCTTCTTTTGCCCATTAAATCAACTGAACAAGTATTAAGGAATTGTCACTGTCCTCTGGGTTCCGTTTGATTATTCTTGTTTTGAAAGCTTGAAAGTAGAGGTGAAGTTTCTCACCAGCCTGCATGTGTACAAGAGAATGCTTAGATTTTCCACATCAGGTTCAGTCTTTCTTTCACTCAGGCTCCTATGGGTGAGAGATCCTGCTCACTCTAGTTGACCTATAGCACTACCATAATAAAGGGACATAAGTTTCTTCAGAGACTGGCTCCAAAGAGAGTAATACAGAGCTGATTCCTTCACAGATTACTGGCAACCAGTGCAATAGCACTCTGAAATCTGTGCTTAATCCTTTTTGATAGATATCCGAAGTAATTTGCCACCCTTTTCCTGTAGTCCAAACAAAACTTCACACCCACAAAAACAGCATCAAAGGGATGATGAGCAACAAACTTACCTGGTCCAAAGACCAGTTTAAGGGGAAAAAAGAAAAAGAAAAAAAAAAGAAAGAAAGAAAACACCACATATCTGATTTTCTAGGAGTATAGTAGTGGCATTTGTAATTGATACAAGTGAGGATACATTTCAACCTCAGTGATTGTGTGAGGTTTTCTTTCTCTCTGCTTATGGGTCAAATTGTTGAAAACTTACTTCAAAATAGTTTATGCTACTTTTCTCTTTCTTACCCTGAAGCGTTCCAGTCATCACTAACATTCTCATATTTGTTTAGTCAAGACTCATCCTGACTAAGTGCTACCCTCTCCCAAAAGATATTGGAACAGAATGGTTAAAACATAGGTAGCTATGATCCAGTAACTGAGAAAAGAATGTCTTCCAAAGACGGAAATAAAAAGTTGATGCTACTGTTCATAAAATGCAACCTGATCTGTGAAACGGCATCAGCATTTCTTTGCTCAAAGGCTCAGTGAGTACTAAATTAGAATGTTTCCCTTTAGAATATCTTTCTCTTAGTTAAAGATTATGTCTCAAAAATCTTGGAGTTTTATACAGATTCCTGTTGTATGTGATAATCCTCCATGTAACAGACTCTCTTGTGGATTTCATTGAATTTAAATAAAGCCCATTAACATTAACCAAATTTATCCTGTTCCAGGTTGGTATGTTACTATTTTGAGACTAGCTTGTCAAATCGTTGTAGATATATAATATCAACATATTCCTTCATTAAATCCATATGTAGTCTCATTTGCCCTGCATTAATTCCCTCAAAGTCAAATCTTACTCCGTTTGTGATATTAGTGGCATTGATTTCAGAGGCTTAAACCAGAAAAATACCTGCATTTAACGGAATTGTAACGCAATTGTACTGGTCCCACTCTGTCCAAAAGGTATATATCAACTGTAAAGACATCTTCCTCCACCCCCACCCCCCGTCTGTCCCCACCTCCACCCAGTGGTAAAAGAATCAGCTATGCTGTTCTTCAGATAAGTGCATACTTTTCAAATAAGTGCATAGTCTCTGACCCTTCTTTAAGGCTGATTTTGTCTTTCTTTTTTTCTTAATTTGTTTCAAACTGGCCTTTACTTGACCGCACATCTACAGTGATTGAAGCTTATATAAACTGAGTATGATGTTTCATTTTGTCTTAATTTAAAGTGTTTATTCCTGCAAAAGATATTTAAGTGAAAGTTACAGGCAAGACATGTTATCTTCCAGGCCAGTAGCTTGTTATATGTAATTCTGAATGCTTGCTGGCGTGCAAGAAAAAGCAGCAACTGAGATGTACAAGTACAAATAAATCCCTGTATTTCACCCACAATCTTAGTGGACTGTGAGTACCATGTAGCCTCTACAACTTCAAGCAACTGCAACAATCCAGATGTTTTGCAAAACATTTGCCTTGCCACCAAAGCTTGAAAATGCCTTTATTACACTTTCAGAAGCTTCAGAGTGAATGGAAAAATAGGAGACAGAACTAATGTGCCACAGAAAGGAAACAGGAGTAATCAAGATTGTGGATATCTGGGTCATGCCAAGAGTCTCAAAATTACCAGGTAACATTTCTATCTGATCTTCGAAAGTGATTCCCACAAACATCACCCCCACACAACTTAACATTGACTTAATGAGAAAAAACATACCAATGAAACAACAGAAATTTTTGATCCTAGAACCATAGAATACCAGGTTGGAAGGGACCTCAAGAATCATCTGTTACCTTTCTTGACAAAAACACAGTCTAGACAAGGTGGCCGAGCACTCTGCCCAGCAGAATCTTCAAAGTGTCCAATGTTGGGGAATCCACCGCTCCCCTTGGGGAATTACTCCAAGGGCTGATTGTTCTATTGTGAAAAATTTTCCTCTTGTGTCCAATTTACCTTTCTTGACAAAAACACAGTCTAGACAAGGTGGCCGAGCACTCTGCCCAGCAGAATCTTCAAAGTGTCCAATGTTGGGGAATCCACCGCTCCCCTTGGGGAATTACTCCAAGGGCTGATTGTTCTATTGTGAAAAATTTTCCTCTTGTGTCCAATTGGAATCTCTCCAGGAGTAACTTGTACCCACTACCCCATGTTTTTACCATGTGACTCCTCCCAAAAAGGGAGTCTCCATCTACTTTATAGCCACTTTAAATACTGGAACATGGTGATAAGGTCTTCCCTAAGCCACCTTTTCTCAAAGCTGAACAAATTTAGTGTTCTGTCTTTCCTCATACGGCAGCTTCCTAGTCTTTAATCACCCTTATGGCCCTTCTGTGGACCCTCTCCAGTCTGTCCACATCTTTTTTGTGTGGTGGGGACCAAAACTGAACACATCAATCTGCGTGTGGTCTGACAAGGACTGAGTAGAGGGGGATAATGGCTTCTTTATCTCTGCTGATGATGCCCTTTTTGATACAACCCAGCACCCTGCTGACTTTCTTTGCTGCCAAGATTTTGGTTTAGTCCCCCCTTTTCCCTATTTACAGTGCATATTATAAACTGACAATGAAGGTAAAAAAAAAAAAGAAAAACTGAGATGGCAAGTTATGTATCACAATGAAAAGTAATTCCTTGCTAGTTTGAAAGCATTTGATTAGTATTCTGCAACAGTGACGCAAAGAAACGGTGATCCATTTTTTTCTCAGGTCACCTCCTGAGAGACACTAGCAATCCACAAGATATTTGAATATAAGTAGTTTTCCATTTCGAGGAATTCCTTTCAATTTCTTCTGTAGAACAGAATTAAAAATTGAATAAATAATTATTCTTATGAGGCAAGAAAACATCTGAAAGAGTTCATAATGTGATTTTATGAATTCTAAAGATGCATAAGACCATTCTGCTCATTGTGCTTTATTCTAGTCATGAGTGTAGTCATAAGTGAATTCCTGTGCATCTTGAGTTAGGCACATGGATAGTACTTTGCAGAATTATAATGCCGGTAGGCAGGTATAATCCGGGCTAATCTCCCTAGATTAACCCATCATCTGGGTTCACTATTTTCCATATGCAGAGTGGATTATACAATTTTCTTTGATCTGTTTAAAAAGTAAGTACAATTCTGATAGGGTTTTAAAAGTTTGTTAGCGTAAATACAATCTTTTAGTACTAGGTTCAGCAAAACATTTGTGGCTCATTATAGGAATTCTTGCACGAGAATAATTCTTCATATTCTGTTGGAAAGAAATAAAACCTAAGTGAGATCCATTTTTCCTATAAATCCATAAAGAAACTAACTCTAAACTTATTTTTAAAGCAACAAAAATGCTAGTGATTAAAACAGAAACTGAGCATTCTCAAAATTTTTCAAGATGATAAAAAAATATAAAGCAATATAAAGCATGATGAATATATAGATAAAACAGTAGCAACAGAAGTAATTATGCAAACTTGTAAACAGCCTAATAAAAAGATGAGATATTTGTGAAGAATGAATGCATAATGAATGAAATCATTAGAATTTCACTACTTTCTTAGTCCCCACTAACAACTGAATGGCACTAAAAGCAACCTGAACCATTTTGGTACCAAGATTTCTCTTTATACATGGGGACAAGTGACTTTGAAAGAGCAAGGTATGGAGGTAGAGTATCAGTTATGTAAGAGAAACATGCTAAAGAAACATTGCTAATTATAATACTATACAAAGTGTCTTTCAACAGAACCCGTTTGACAAGATATTGGTGTTGATGTAGAACCCATTTTGCTTTTTTTTTATTAATCTGTTGCTTTGTGAATTTATCATTCATTGAAAAGATTCTGAAAGGAATTAAGAAGATGGTACTGACCGACAGGAAATTAAACTTTTGCTTCTTATAAGTCTTAAAGAGCTTGCTTTTGTGCAACAGCTGGTTGAAGGTATGAATTTTTATGGAATTAACATACCAATGGAGAGAGTTGATGGTTTGGTGTCAGCCAGATGAATCAGACTGCTTGATGGGAAACGTGGCACCAGATCTTTGCTATTTTAAAATTGAAGCAATGTAACATTAAAAAATTAGAAGTGGTTTATAGTGGATAGATATGATTCAGTGGAAAGGATGCCTGATGAGAAAGATTTTGTAAGACAGTGGAATTTTTTCACTGACATTTGTAAGCTTTGGATCAGGTCCAGGCCTGACCCAAAGAAGGTTGGGGAGAGTAGGATATGTTGAGATACCATATACCTAGCAGATATAAAACCAGGTTTTCAGCTCACACTGGTATACTTTTTTATTTGAGGGTTGGTTTGGGTTTTTTTTTGGTTTTGTTTGGTTTTTAAGAGCCAATCAATCACTGCAGTTGGAAAATCAATCAGTGATTTACTAAGGTTTGCTTTAACTTCCTTAGCTCTCCGTGTCACAGAATTTATGACAAAATAAAAAAGGAGGAGGGAAAATCCTGGACAGAGTGAAAATAATTGGAAGTGGCAGGATGGGGGGAGGCACAAATGTGCACCTGACAAGTTGGCTAAAGAATTTTCTCCATGTGAACAAATTTATGCAAAATGCTCTCCTAAGTATAATACAAAAAGTTATTTACTCTGCTACATTTTTTGGAAGACTTTAATATGAAATATCAACTACCAAAATAGTAGAGACAAAATTTTCCTAGTATAAGCTTTTGCAAGAATTTTGCAAATTTGTCTCCCAATAAGTCGAAAAAGATAAAAATCAACTTTTCAGTTGTAATAAAGCCAACACCTTGGTTCACATTCAACTACTGTGGTTTAATTTTGAACTTTTTTCTTATATTTGTTTTTCATTTTAAAGGATCACTTTGACAGGAAATGTATATCATTGATTAAAAAATATTATTTTCATTCGACATACTCTTTTTCCTGTTCATTAGAAAAAGGGGGAAGTTCTAAATATATGAAAAATAAAAATTAGTTTTGATACAGTATTCCTATCTGATGAAAAGAAAATTTTTTGTCAGTAATTCTTGATTACCCCTAGAAGAAAGCATACTACTTGTTTAAAGTTTTGGACCTTTTTTTCTTTTAAATGTTCTATAGAGAGTGTTTTTGAAAGACGTCTGTAAACTTTGAAAAAATTACAAAAACCCACAAAATGCATGAGCTGACAAACAAAATGTATTCATGATGCGAAACAAAAGACTGCATCATTTATCACACTTTCATTAGCAGGGGTATGTAATCATCTACAAGTCTATTTCTACTGTAGAAAGATTGAGAAGTCCATTAAAGGTAACACACAAAGCCTAAATTTTCTGGAGCATAAAAAATTCTTTGAACCACAATAAAGAAGAAACACCAGTCTGTCACTCTAAAAGATAATTGCAGTTATAAAATTAATAGTACCAAATTCCACTAGCATGTCTAAAGAAAACGACAAAGAAACTGAAAAGTCAGGGAGGAGATTTCCTGGGATTGAGATTCCCTAAAAAGGAATCTAGTAAAATATGATCAACTTCTGTAATTTTTAAAATGATCTTTTATGGGGAAATTACAGTTGCCTTTTCTACTTTCTACTGGAATTCTTTCAACATATGAAAAGGAACAACTGTGCTTATTACTTGGGCAGGTGCTAATTCAGTTACATAAACTAATTACATTTGCCAGCGATATACTCTCTGAAATAGGTTTTAAGCAAGCTTATTTCACAAGGATCTGGACTTAGTATGTATCAGCTGAGCCAAATTAATTTACTGGTAAATGTAAAAGAAAAAACTCCAATGTAAAATAATTACCACTGTAACTATCTCAAATATGGGCACTATTTATTCTGTATTTAACAGTACAGTAATTCTACACTAATAAAATAAAAATACAGTAACTTGATTGCTTTAACCATCATGTTAAATACCAAATAAAATCAGAACAGGCCTCACAAAATTAAATGCATTTATAATAAAATGAACCACTAAAAAAATAGGAGAAAATAAAAAAGAACCACCATGTTGTCTATGAAGATTCCAATCAACAATGTACTCCTGAAAGTCTTGCACTCTGCTCTGTTTAGGAATATTTTTAGCTAAAGCACCCACTTTTATATTAGTTTGAGATGTAGTAAGGTTCTTGCCAAGTGCTTCAAATAGTGTAGTTTTTTCAAAGGGACTGTCATACTTTAAACTACCTTAGTTCACAAGCCTTTTTCTGAACTAAAATTTTGAATTATCTCCATGTAATAGTCCTACATATCAGTTCTGATTTCTAAGTTTGCCATCTTGAAGGTTGTAAAATGTTTTAGGCTAACAAGACATTTATCTGAAATGAGAACTGTCCAGAACATTTTTTCTTGCTTCTATTGTCTGTGTCTATCTTCTATTTTTTCTTTCTTTGCTTCATTCTAAAAATCAGTATAAAATTAAAATTGATTTAATCCAAAGTTGTTTTAAGAGGAACATTTATATCTATTTCTTTTTCCAAGAGAGTGCAAATTAAAACATGTTAATACTATTCACATATTTTACAGCATCAAAAGCCTAGTCCTGGACAGCCTGTTCTAGGTGGCCTTGCTTGAGCAGGGGGGTTGGACAAGCTGACCTCTGAAAGTCCTTTCCAGTCTCAGCCATACTGTAATTCTGTTGTCACAATGTATGACAAGGACAGAAAGAACACCATGACAGTCAAGAAATCTCTTAAAAGAACGTGGACTAAGAATAAAAATATACTCTAAACTTAATACAGTTACATTGTAGATAATTTCCATAATTTTCTGTTTCCAATTAGTCACATATATTACAACTCCTCTTTAAGGGACATTCCCTTACACTTTTGTTTTTTCCACTTCCCACTTATTTATTGCCATGTATCATTACACCATGTGGATTTTTTCAATTACTAGCCAACAACATTTTGTCAAACTTAAGAAAAAATTTAAGTGTAACTTAAACATTATTGATAATGTTGGGGGAAAAAAATTGTCAACACTTTCCAAATGCACTGGCAAAGAATTTGACCCATCTCCAGAATGTGCTTAACTGTGACATGAGCAAGATGTACCGAGTGATTAGATAGTCCAGCTTGGTCAGTAGCAGTCAGCAGCTATCTGATTCCAGCAAGTCTTGCTTTAAAATCCAATAGTTTGGTATTAAAACATTTTTGTGATCTAGGTTTTTGCCATTAGGAGAGAGAAAAATCAAGCAAAAGCTCAAGAGTGAAAAAAGCAAAAGAAAGAGAGAGCATGCAAGAAAGAGATCATTCACTGAGATCTCAATATAGATGTAGAAAAGTATGAAAAAATAGACTGAAACAAACCAGAAATTATAAGCTGCAGCTTCCTGGCAGTGTCCCACAGATGCTCCACAACAGTAAGGAAAAGACACCTTCTGCAAATCCTCTGGAAGACTGGTTTGGAGAAAAAGGTTGTGAAGCTGGCAAAGGTCTTAATAGAATAAAAAACCAGTTAAAGTGCCTGTCAACGTTACGTGCCTTAAGTCAACCATTATTCATACCTGCAAAGAGTGAATATTTTCTAGAGATGTGGGATGCCAGTCACTGCAAAGAGCTAAGTTACAGCCTCCCTCAACAACAGCTTCTATTTTCCCTTTTGTGAAAGTAGTCTTGTGGTGTCTCAAAGAAAGATGACTCACCGCAACAGCAACAGGGGACAAAAAAGCATTGAATTGTACTGCTTGGCCACTTATACTAGTGGGATGAACCCATGGGATCTCACTGAAGATAAACTAAACAGGTATTTAACAGTCCCATGTAAAAACTTGCTCTTTCCTCATGTATAGGAGGAAAAGAGCTGAAATTCAGTAGTACTTACAAGGGTAACCAATCTATCTGAATGTTGGCTCTCCAGGAATACTTAGTTTAGAGTGAACCAAGGTTATGTACTTACTGAAGACAGACACATAACAAGCTTCTTTTCTTTCAATGATTGTTAATTTGCTTGTTGTTACATGAAAGGTTCTTTGGAGTTACGAGGCCTGATCTAGAATTGTGCATAACTGGTACTGAAGAACACGGCAGCAACTGCTCATCTGCAGTTCCTGCTCCTACTGAGAGCAGGAAATCAGCATGTTCCTCAACTAGTCAGCAGAGCTACTGTGATACTGACTTTCCAGCAGGGACCAAAGGTAATTGCACGGCTGTCATTTCAGCCAGCTATGATTAAAGTCTTGACTGCAACCACTTTGAACTGTGATTAGTTGCTCTGATGTTGAATGGATTTTTTTCATCTCTGTCCTGATTATGTGTCAGCATCATGACAAATATCCCAACTTTTTATTTAAATGTGAAAAAGCAAACTGTTGACCTCCGTTTCTGCTATGAAAACTGAATTTACTATCTGTCCAACACAGAGTGTTTCTAACCTTTGTGACCACTACATATCTGCTGACAAGGTATTTAACTGTTGAATGGTGGCATATCGATACCTAAGCATTATGCACTTAATACCATCACAACTAAACAGTACAAGTGTTATAAAATTCGACATTACACATTAAAGTATAGCGGGACAATTTCACAGACCTCATTAAAATATCATGTTTGGGAACAGTGGATACAGGTGCCGGAGTTTTCGATGTTGGCATAGTTTAGTTTCTCACTTCCCTGTTTTGTTTCTGACCTCTTTGGATCTTTTGCTTTTCCTTCAGCTTTGAATCATCAGCTTTGAATGTTAGAGACTAATTTGGGAAACTATTGTTGGGTAACTTAATTATTGTTAAATCTCTGTATGAAAGGTCATTAACCCAAATGAAGTAACCAGACCAAGAAAATAATTTAGCAATTTTGTTTATATATGGCACATATGGAGATGGCTGCAATAAGATGCTTATTTTCATTATTTTACTGTTATTATTTGTACTTATAAGTACATAACTATATACATACTCTGCCTAGAAAAGAATTAGACATTATTGCTAAAGTAAACAGTATCGACATTATTGTCATAAGGGATGTATTTGTACTTTCCATCTGCCTTTACCAGGACATGCTAAAGCTTCAATGCAAAGTGATTCTCTAGGTTTACAGTGCTGACAGTATTTTAATAAAGATTTGCAGTTTACATTCACATTGACTTTATACGCTCCCATTTGCTATCAGAGTCCGCTTTATTGTTCTACAGTAATTTTATTAAATTTTATTAAATAAGAAAATTTAAAAGTAGCTGTCAATTATCAACAGCTAAAAGTCTATTATCAAATTATTCTTTTCAAAACCAGTTAATCATTCTGTCCATATTTGCTCTGCATCAGAATTCAGCTTACCCTGAATTCTACTCTCTTTGTACACCTATGTATAAATATTTTAACCCAAGAGCAGATGTAGGTGTGCTATTGGTCATTACATAAATTTTTCCATTACCAGTTAAAATGAACGTGAGGATTTTCTTTATTAATATTTCTAAGAAAGGGGATTAATAATGGATGTCTAAAACACATCAGATTTCTATATCCTCATTTTGGCCAAGTGTTTTTTAGCACAAGATGTGCTATACATTTGTTGTTACAAATATTTAATTCAGGTGCTATAAATATTCAAAAAATAAACCTATCAAAATCATGATGTGCCTCAACATAAAAGGCTTAAATTTGGCCAATGAGTTCTGCACAATGAATAATTCAAGCAACTCTATTCATATGCACAGTGCTGTATAAAATTTAATTTAAGAATTTAAGTATTTGCCTCTTGTGTGAATTTTATGCCTCTAATTTAATAAAATTTCCTTTCTCAGAGAAATTATTGCAGCACATTTTGACATCTGTTCTTCAAAGAATTACAGGGAGCGTTCTTAAAAATATACTTTACAGTGTTTTATGTAAACCTGCCCATTTCTATCAGACTCTACAACAATTATTTTAAGTTATGAGTTTTTCATTTCATTCATATTCATTAGCAGTGGGCAGATATCAAAAGTATGTAGGTGACTGAAAGGAGCATCAAAATTGAGAATTAATGTCTACTATAAAGTGCTGCAGGGAACAGAAATGTAGAAGCATTCTGTATACCAAATAACTTTTAGGACAGGAAACACAGCTTCTAGATATTTCGGAGCTGCTGTTCATTTTAGAAAATAATAATTCAACCTTCAGTAATAAACATAGAAACAAAATATAATGTTCTCTTTGCTAACAGAAAAAGGAAATACATCAATAGTGCTAGCAATTATTAATTCTGATCACTAATAGTGCTCATCAGAATTTCATAAAGAAATTTACAAGCAAGGTAATAAATTTGTCTCTATTTGGCCAAAAGATAAACTGGAGTGCAGAAACTGAGATAGACAAACAGAAGTTAAAACCTTTCCTCTTCATATCCACTAATGAACAGCAAACTGAGATCAGCAGCAAAATGAGACATCCCTGAGAAGTGTGTATATACCTCAATAGTGTTAGCACTTTAAAAGTTGAAAATCAAAGCTCTTAAAAGCAAATATGAAACATTATCCAAAAGAAAGGCTACCCATCCATGAATTGCTTCTTAATAAAAGTGTCTGACAAATCAAACAGAAAAAAATATCAAATTTTATGATGTTGTTGACTACCCATAACACGAGGTAGCAGATGTGAAAGGTGGCAATCTGAAATGCCAATGTATTACAAAATTGTTTTTTAGGACCTGCAATGTAGTATCAGCTCAGATCAATACATCTGAGACAAAAAACAGATGCATTTTGCATTCTGCAAAACCAAAGCATTCAAATAGGAGCTTTAATTGTAATTATCTGATATTGACTGCCATCTCTTATTAATGTGTTTATTAAATACATTGATCACTATTTGTATTTACACAATTACAAACACTGCCAACTATTTTGAAAGTGAAATCCAAAAAGAATGCCACCTGCAGTAGAAGCCTTTTTAGTTTACTACCTATCCTTCTCAGGATGTTTATTTCATTTGACAATAGCTGTAACTGAGCATTAAATGTCCAGGAGGATAAACTTTTCCTAATTGAAATCCAGAAACAAATTTATTAAATTACCTTGATTCTTCACTGGAGAAAACAGGCATCTTTTCCAAAGGAACATCTCTATTTTTAAGCATGCCATTGTACTTCATCCGCAGAAGACCATCTTGCAATGACCAAGGAGAAAGGTCTTGGCAGTTTAAGAAAATTTTGCTGTACTACTAAACTTTTCTGTCAAATCCAAAATGATCGTGATCTCAGAGAATGCTTTTATTCCACATGAAGTCTGATATCAGCACCATATTTTCTGAATATCCTTGACTCCTAAACTTTATACATAGATTCAGTGACTTCTTCAATAAATTCCTGACTTATGAATACCATTATCAGATACCAAAGCTGCTCCTTCTCTGGAGAACAATCAATCTATCTCATTCACATGCAAAAATGGGAGCATCTTCTATAGACAATGAACAGCTCTTGATATAGTAATAATAATTAATAGTATGGTAACAGATACTTCAAATCTCATGAAAGCATTGCAAATGTAAAGTAACCAGATTATACACTAAGCAATCTTTGAACAAGGATGTTTTTGCCTCAGGATAAATGGGTAATGATCCAGAAATTACAGAGATAGCTTTCAATAATTGACTTTTTAGCATAGAAGGAAACAGAGAGACACAAAGATCCAAAACCAGATGCCTGCAGTATTTTCGTGCCTCTCTGGCAAAAAAAACAGATGCCCCCAATGTTTTAAAGCAGTTCTATTTATATATATGACATTTTGGGGCGAGGCAGTATTCAAGATATGCTTCACTAGGTACACAGTCCAGTTCAGCATACTTATCAAACACACGCTCTCTACATTATTTCAGTAAGACACCAAATGGCCACATTGTGCATTCAAGGCCAAGTCCTGAGAAATGCTGAGAGCTACAAAAAATTTTATTCCAGCTCAAGAAGGAATGCATGGGGGAGTGTGAAGTGTATTAATTTTAGGTATTTTTGTTGTTTAAAGAGATGCCTATCCTGCAAGATTCAAGCAGAAGTTGCCAGATGGAGAGTAGTAGATGCAAATTTTTGTCATTATATTGCTGTCTCTTAGCTGAACAAGGCTTTTCCTATCTCAAGAACTGCATGGCAGGTCAGCACCTTTCACTGAACAGCTATGACTTCTAATAGCTCCTGAGACATTCTTTGGATTTGAGCTAAATCAATGAAGTGCAAAACTCCAACATTATCTTAATTTTTCCATTTTCCAGAAAATACTACAGTTTGTTTGTTCGTATTGTGAATACAAAAGACAAACTCATAGTGTTAAAAGTAATTGTACCTTTTGGTTAGGACTTGCATATTAATAAATTATTTTTCAACACACCCCTGAACAAAAGGAGTTAAAGAAGTTGGATCTTCTCAAAATTCAGAAGATATTATTTTTTCCCAACACTTTTCCCTACCTTATTTTGCAACATAGTAAGTATAATTATTGTATAGTAAGTGTATATATATAAGTTATTATATAGTTATAGTTATTACATAGTTATAGCTATTATATAGTAAGTATAGTAAGTTATAGATATTATATAGTAGGTATATTTATTGACGAAAAAACAAAGGGAATTGGGACAACTGCTCTGGTACATCCTTGTGAAACGTGTCAGATCATGGTTCAAACATACTCTTTATCACAGACTCCTCCACAACATGGATAGAAATATCTGTCTCGATCTGTATTCCACATGCAGAGCACTTCTGTGATGGGAGGGACAGCAAGGCATTCAGGTGAGGTAAGGAGATGGAATATGTGTCTTCTACAACCTGGGCAATGCCTCAGCCATCAGGTTGTGGAAAAAGGAAAAAAGGGAGTACAGCAATTATATTGCCTTCTCCTGCAGCAGTGCTTCTGGAACTTTACTCCCTTATTTCCTCAACTTTTAGTAATTTCACCCAGCATTTCAAATATGCATAGTCATTTTTGTCTCAAAAAAAAAATAATCAATATTTGGACCTGAGTTCAAAATATTTTCAGCTTCTTTCCTATATCTGTATTCTTAAATGAAGTGACTTTAAAAATATATTGCTCTGGTCCATTTAAAAAACATTTTCCTTATGTAATAGTAGAATATTCTGTAGAGTAATTTCTTTGCTGTCCTTGGGAGGCAGGCAAAAGGGTCTCAGCTTTATTTCAATTTTATTAATCAAAATCATGAAAAGTTTTTAGTTGAATAGAAGCAGAACTGCACAATAGAATTCCATTTTTTCCCCTGAAGGACAACAGGAAACGTATATACATTTTTCAACGATAGATAATTTTTTCTGCTTTGCAAACTATCCTAAAGAAGTGGCTTATCGTGCCTGTGTATGTCCTTCTGTGAAATTAAATATTGATCTCAATCTACTTTTTTTTTTTTTTAATTTTCCTTCAGGCTTTAGAGGAAGGCTTTACTCATATTAAGGGAGAGTATTTTTCAAAATCAGTCTCAGAGAGGTCTGATTTTCCCTTTCATTATTTACTGCCTTATATATTTTTATCATATGGGTATTTGGGGGGGTTGATTTTTTAAGGCTTCCCCTCCCTCTGCTCTGTTGCTTTTTGTGTTGTATTTTTCCTTCTGAGTATATATCTTCACGCTGCAGAGGATTGCTCTGGAGATGTGTTATCAGGAAACTACCTGACAGAAGATTAATGTAGAAGACTGAACAGTCATTGCATACCAAACAGAGTTCCTTTCCCTCTTTTCATCACTAATTCCAAGGCACAAAACTCTTTCACTCATGGGCATTTTTAATCTTCATATAAATGTCTCTTTTTGCTTTTCTTCAAGACATCTGCCTCAGTAGGTTTTGCTTGGATTCTTATGGTAGCTAAGAATGTTTTTCTTTTAATTTATCTTTTCACTATTCATTCTTTTTAAAAACATTTTCCTCCATCCACTTATTTTAATTCCACTTAGTATTTCTTTTTCTGACCTAATTTATGTGTAAAAAAGGGCTACCAGTTAGACAAGAGAGAAATAATAATTACAAAATTCTGGAATGGAAGGCACACATATCCCATTTTGACATGGTATTTTCCTTATCAGTAGAAAGAAGTCTAGTTCTTACCATAATGGAACTGAAAATTGTGGATATAAGTTCATTATTAAAATTACATCAATATCAGAACATCAGCCTCATGATAACTACACCTACATTTCTTCATTTCAAAGTGATGGGTCATAAAACTTCCCTTTTAATCAATCATCTTCACTCTTAGCCCTCTTGCATGTCTCTGAAACATATTATTTCAATTCCCAGTAAGTTTCTTCTCATTTAGACATATTTATTATTCTCATAATTTTATTTCTGTTGGTTAGGAATTGACATCAGAGAGCTCCAGAGAAAATTAAAATAATTTTAGTGAATGCAGAGGTACAATAGGGTTTTCCTAGATATTTTATTCTGATCTAGATACATTTTCTATCCCTAAAGAGAAAATTTAATACGTCTTAGTTTGCTCTAGTTTCTCAAGGTTATACATAAATAAGTGATATCTATTAAAAATCAGCATCATATTTTAATTAATTATACATAAGATGTTACCTTCAACCAAAAATGTTTCCAATGAAATTTTGGGGATTGTTATACTTAATACGCTGCAAAAATTACTTTTGATATGGTTAACGATATTATTCTCTACCCACATCCAACGAAGATCTGCAATTTCTTATAATTATTTTTAACAAATAAGATCGGAATCAGAGCTCTCTCAGGTGAGCTATTAGCCCCTATACTATTAGGATACCTATCCCCCATTCTTCTCAGCTGTTCCAGGCTTCAAATCTTGGCCACAGCCGAAATGTCCCAGTGTGAATATCTGGCCTAGTTACAAACTCTACTCCTCATTAGTCTCTTTGTATGATCATCCCTTAATCTCTAAGACTAGAAAATCTGAAATATAGCAAGAAATAATTTCAATATTGATGAAAATCTCTTAATGTTAGAAGAATAAGGATTGCAAAGCAGCAAAATGTTCTAACGAAGAATCACAAGTATCTGGACAATTACATTCAACAAGAGACTTGTAAGTGCTAACATATTGGCATCAATACCATGAGAAAGATGAAAGCTAAACTGTCGAAGAATCAGGATCCAGCCAGAAATCATTGTAACATACTAGGCTTATGGATATTTTCTCTTTAAACACCTGCACTCTACATGTTTAGGATTAGTGAATCTTGATCTAAACCAAGAAAAATACTTATTTTGTCAGATCGGGGTTTGAAAGTACCAGTAGCTGGTACTTGATGGTAATTTAGTAAAGCTTTTGACAGCCTTTCCCACAGCATTCCCCTGGAGAAATAGGCTGCTCATAGCTTGAATAGGTATATGATTTGCTGCCTAAAAAAATGACTGGATGACCAGACCCAAAGAGTGGTGGTGAATGGAGTTAAATCCAGTCGGCCGCCGGTCACAACAGGTATCTCAGTATTTGGGCCTGTTCACTTTAACATCTTTATCAATGATTCAGATGAGGGGATCAAGTGCATCCACAGGAACCCAACAGACCCAAGTGGGGTGGGTGTGTCAATCTGCTTGAAGAAATGAAGTCTCTCTATATGGCGAGGCTGGATCGATGGGCCAAGGCCATTAGTATGAGCTTTAACAAGGCCAGGTGCTGGGTTCTGCACTTAGATCACAACAACACTCTGCAAAAGGCTTGGGGAAGAGTGGCTGGAGCTGCCTGGCGGAAAAGGACCTGGGGGTGCTGGTCAACAGCGGCTGAATATGAGCCAGCAGTGTGCCCAGGTGGCCAAGGAGGCCAACAGCATCCTGGCTTGTATCAGCAATAATGTGACCAGCAGGAGCAGGGAAGTGATTGTCCTCCCATACTCGGTGCTGGTGAAGCTGCACCTCGAATACTGTGTTCAGTTTTGGGCCTCTCACTACAAGAAGGACATTGAGATGCTGGAGTGTGTCTAAAGAAGAGCAACAAAGCTGGTGAAGGATCTGGTGCACAAGTCTTGTGAGGAGTGGCTGAGGGAACTGCAGTTGTTTAGTCTGGAGAAAAGAACACACTCTCTCAACTGGCTGACAGGAGGTTGTAGTGAGGTGGGGCTCAGTCTGTTCTCCCATGTAACAAGCGGTAGGATGAGAGGAAATGGCCTCGGGTTGCTCCAGAGGGGGTTTAGGCTGGATAATAGGAAAGATTTTGTCTCTGAAAGGGTTGTTGAGCACTGGAACAGGCTGCTCAGGGAAGTGGTGGAGTCCCCATCCCTGGAATTATTTAAAAGACATATAGATGTGGTGCTGAGGGACGTGGTTTAGTGGTGACCTGGCAGTGCTGGGTTAACAGTTGGACTTGATGGTCTTAAAAGTCCCTTCAACCAAAACCACTTCTATGAATCTATGATACTAACACAGTGTGGGCATCTTATCCTGTTTTTTTAATTGAATAATTGATATATTTCTCCCAAGTCATTTTTCTATATCAGCTAAAAATTATGACAGCAGGGAAGTAACACCACAAAATTATTCTCAAACAGGATTTGCCTATGTGATTCTTGGGAGGGAGCGAAGTGAGG